>NC_044321.2:20299497-20481997 GCF_007474595.2 Lynx canadensis
TCCCTGGGCAAGGAGGATAGAGAATAAACAGGGATTTAAATTCCTTTCACTCATTCAACAAACACTTACTGAGCATCTACAGTACATCAGGAGCCATGCATCCAAGATGTGATAGTCTACACTCTCAAAGAATGTATAGAGCAGGAATATATAGGTAGGGCAAACTCTGAAAGATTTTTTGTCTGTTTTTTAGTAAATATGATGGTACTGTTAAAAATCTAATCTTACCATCTTCGCTTTTAAAAGAATTATCATTTAAATTCCTCTTACTTGGGGCGCCTGGGTGGCGCAGTCGGTTAAGCGTCCGACTTCAGCCAGGTCACGATCTCGCGGTCCGTGAGTTCGAGCCCCGCGTCGGGCTCTGGGCTGATGGCTCAGAGCCTGGAGCCTGTTTCCGATTCTGTGTCTCCCTCTCTCTCTGCCCCTCCCCCGTTCATGCTCTGTCTCTCTCTGTCCCAAAAATAAATAAACGTTGAAAAAAAAATTAAAAAAAAAATAAATTCCTCTTACTTTTTTCTATGACTTAATGGAACTGAAGAAGACACATTTGAAACAGATATTATTTTTCTTTTTGTCCTGGGCCACACTTTCCATTTTTTTCCTTTCTTTTTTCTTTCCATGTGTGTAACTGTGTGTGCACCTGTGTGTGCACGTGTGCGTGCGTGTGTGTGTGTATATGTGAGATAGAGGGAGAGAAAGAAAAAATTTCTAGTTCATGAAAAGCCCAAGAGAACTTTATAATGCTCTAATAGGGGCACCTGGCTGGCTCAGTCAGTAGAACATGTGACTCTTGATCTCAGGGTTACGAGTTCAGGCCCCATGTTGGGCACAGCGATTACTTCAAAAAAT
Organism: Lynx canadensis; assembly: GCF_007474595.2. NCBI lineage: Eukaryota > Metazoa > Chordata > Mammalia > Carnivora > Felidae > Lynx > Lynx canadensis. The sequence continues at coordinate 20,300,347 of NC_044321.2, forward strand.
AAAAATACTAAAATAAAAAAATAAAATGCTCTAATGCCTGGGGCAAGATTGAAATAAAGAGTATGTTTTTCACATTATAAGTCCTCACTGCAAGAATGGGGCAAGATTCATTTAAAAAAATTTTTTTTAACATTTATTTTTTTTTGAGACAGAGAGAGACAGAGCATGGATGGGGGAGGGTCAGAAAGAGAGGGAGACACAGAATCTGAAACAGGCTCCATGCTCTGAGCTGTCAGCACAGAGCCTGATGTGGGACTCGAACACATGGACTGCAAGATCATGACCTGAGCAGAAACCGGATGCTTAACCGATTGAGCCACCCAGGCTCCCCAAGGGCAAGATTAATTTTATGCCAGTTCTTTTTTTTTTTTTTAATAATTTTTTTTTCAACGTTTATTTATTTTTTGGGGGACAGAGAGTATGCCAGTTCTTGTATATCCTTTGCTCCATGGTATTTGAGAGCTGGTCCCAACTCCCTGAGAATAAAGGACAAAAATAAGAGAAACCAGTAAGATTCCTTTTCTTCCCATAGTTTCCAGTACTGGGAAGACCAGAAGAACCCCAGGTTTCAACAGACACAGGTTTCACCTCTCACTCCACATCTTTTCGTGTGCTAATTGAGCCATTTAGGTGAGCTGGTAAGATTTCCAAAATGCATACTAGTCAAGGCTTGCCTTAGTGGACCACGGTGGATGGGGAGCCATAGTTTAGCAAGAGAGATTAGTGTCTTCTAGAAACCCAGATTCAATTGCAACAGACATACAGCGTGTGCACTACCTGTCAATTTTCAGAGTGAGAGCTATCAGCAGAGCAGCCGATGGCAGTGATTATACATCTGTTAACTGGGTCAGCATGGCGTGTGACCCTTGGATAGGTCTACCATATAGTCTCCAAAGGAGACAAAGACTGCAGTGAGTTAGCTGCAGGTTGTACAAATACATGCCGTTCCTGTAATACTAGGATTCAGGCGAAGGAATTGCAGATGGATGAGAGGAAAAAAGCCCTAATTGTGTTACGGAACAAAAAGTAAAAATGTAATATCTATTTGCCCTAAGTGGCTTTAGGGGCACCTGGGTGGCTCAGTTGGTTGAGCGTCCGACTTCGGCTCAGGTCACGATCTCGCGGTCCATGAGTTCGAGCCCCACGTCGGGCTCTGGGCTGGTGGCTCGGAGCCTGGAGCCTGCTTCCGATTCTGTGTCTCCCTCTCTCTCTGCCCCTCCCCCGTTCATGCTCTGTCTCTCTCTGTCCCAAAAATAAATAAACGTTAAAAAAAAATAAAAAAAAAAAGATGCTCAGATATCTAAACTTCATGAATTTGGACTGTTCCAAATTGTTTAATTCCCTCCAAATAAAGACTAACTATTCCAAATGCATTTATATTGTTTCAATGATTTTCTCTTTCTTTGCTTATGGCTTACACTAGAAATTTTTCGTACAGAAGACAAGGAAGTGACAAATCATATTCTTTGAAGCTAACTGCTAAACTGAGGAATTGAGTTTTTTCCATGTTTGGAATGACCACTTCAAGCAAGCTTGCAAGAAACCACTAAAGATTTAGAAATTCAAGGGTCATTCTTCTCTAAATAACTCAAAATTCTCTTCTTCTATCCTGTTACCTAGAGCCAGCACAGTACCTGGCAAACGTGTTCAACATACTGGTCTTGTTTAATCTTTATTTATTTATTTTTGAGAGAGAGATAGCACAAGCAGGGGAAGGACAGAGGGAGAGAGGGAGACACAGACTCTGAAGCAGGCTCAAGCTTTCAGCTCACAGCCCGACACAAGGCTTGAACCCACGAACCGTGAGATCATGACCTGAGCTGAAGTTGAACACTTAACCAACTGGGCCATCCAGGCACCCCTCAACATACTGCTTAAGAACTGATGGTGCCTGGGGTGCCTGGGTGATTTAGGCGGTTGAGTGTCTGACTCTTGGTTTTGGCTTAGGTCATGATCTCATAGGTTTGTGAGTTCAAGCCCCAAGTCAGGGCTCTGCCTTATCAGCATGGAGCCTGCTTGGGATTCTCTCTCTCCCTCTCTCTCTACCCTTCCCCCACTCTGCGGGCTCACTCGCATCCACTCTCTCTCTCAAAAAGTAAATAAATAAACATTAAAAAAAAAAAAGAACTGATGGGCCCAAATGATGGCTGGTGCCTTGGGAAGGCAGCTCTCTTTTCTGAAGAAGCTCACAGATTTGGTTCCGAATTTTCACATAGGATCACACTGCTCACTCCCACCCTCCGACCTGAATGTCTGCAAGGCATCTTTTTCTCAGAAATAGGAACCCCTTATCTCACAATGAAGACTTTGCAGCAAAGATTGGTAAAGGGAAAAGAAGAAATGGAAGACAGTTTTCATTTTGATCCATGAATTCTATGGATCAAGTGGCATCTTGAAAGAACTGTCTCTGTCAATCAACAGATATTTATCAAACCCCTCCTATGTTCCAGGGTCTATGAGGGGCCCCCAGGGACACTCCTTCCGGGGTATCCTGGGATAGAGTAGAAGAAGGGAGGGTTTTAGAATTAGATCTTGAGCTAATAAAAATTTCACTGTGATAGTATTTTATGCTACCAATTTACTTAATGACCCAAAGGAAGAGAGGAAGGTAAATCAGTAGTATAAAATGATTTTCCATAGAATTTAGAAATAGCAGAAGATTTGCTATAAAGCACTAGGTTAACCATATTATTTCCTACCAGGGCACCTTAGGGGATCCTGTTTTAATGAATAAATAAAAATGATGTGTAATTATCATATCAATTGCTTGCATCTAAGTGAGTGCTTCTGGAGTTATTTGATGGTGCTTAAAAATCTTTGGCCTCTGAAGTGTGTTTAACGTCTCCTTGACTCTTATCTATATTATTAATTTGCAGATCAAAGTTAACTTGGTGCTATGCAAATGAGGAGACTTCCAATGAATGAAATTTTACTGTAAAATATTAAATCCATATTACTTATAACAGTACTGCAATATATTTTGAGGACATGTGTCAACATATCGAAAAGAGATACTACAACTTAAAGCAGTATTATCCAATAGAACTTTCTGCAGTGATGTAATATTCTATATCTGTGCTGTCTAGCCATCCACATGAGGTAGTCACTAGCCACACGTGGCTACTGAGCACTTGAAATGTGGCTAGTGCCACTGAGGAACTAAATTTTAAATTTTATTTAATTTAAACTAAAATTTAAATTAAAAAATGTTTTTTTTTTTTCAACGTTTATTTATTTTTGGGACAGAGAGAGACAGAGCATGAACGGGGAAGGGGCAGAGAGAGAGGGAGACACAGAATCTGAAACAGGCTCCAGGCTCTGAGCCGTCAGCCCAGAGCCTGACGCGGGGCTCGAACTCCCAGACCGCGAGATCGTGACCTGGCTGAAGTCGGACGCTTAACCGACTGCGCCACCCAGGCGCCCCTAAAAAATGTTTTAATGTTTATTTATTTTTGAGAGGGAGAGAAAGAGAGAGAGAGAGAGAGAGAGAGAGAGAGAGAGAGAGGGAGGGAGAGGGAGAGAGAGGCAGACACAGACTCCAAAGCAGGATCCAGGCTCTGAGTCGTCAGCACAGAGCCCGACGGGGGGGCTTGAACTCACAGACCACAAGATCATATCCTGAGCCAAAGCTGGATGCTTAACCGATTGAGCCACACAGGTGCCCCTAAACTACAATTTAAATTTAAACAGCCATATGTGGTTCGTGGCTATCTTAAATGACAGTGCAGGCTTAAAGAAAAAGTGAAAATGGGGGCACCTGAGTGAGTCTCGATTTCAACTCTGGTCATAATCTCATGGTTTGTGAGTTCGAGCTCCAAGTCGGGCTCCACGCTGATAGTGTGGTGCCTGCTTGAGATTCTCTCTCTCCCTCTCTCTCTGCCCCTCCCCAGCTCACGAGCTCTCTCTCTCTCTCTCTCTCTTTCAAAAATAAACATTTAGAAAAAGTGAAAATGTATTCCAAGATCCTGAATCTTAGCTGTACACTTACTACCTTTGGCAATTTACTTAACTTCTGTGAGCTCGAAGTTTCTCACTTGAAAACGAGAATGTAAATAACGTCTACCTGACGGGATTTGGAATAAGAGGAATTGAGATGTATCCAGGCATTCTCCTATTTCCAAATAAGTGCCGATCAAGTACCAAAGTTAAATATGTGCAAAATGAATAACCGGCTCTCTCATTTAAAGGGTGTTCGCGTTCCTAGAGAACTCATAAATATTATTAAATTCAGAATTATCCTCATTGTTCCGATAAAATATTTAATGACAATGTTTACAATTGCAGTACTATTAGCTTGGGGGTATCAGTGTATGGTGAGCAAGAGAGGTGGGAGTCAGGAAGTTAAATTTATAGAAGTTGAGGTCAGCTTTTGTATGAAAAGTACACCGAGAACCCAAAAGGCTGATTAAAATGTCAACACAATCACTTCTTCGTCATTGTTATAATTAATAGTGTAATTCATGCTTGCCCGAGGAGGCTAGATAAACCCAGCCCACGTAAGTGAAGAAAGTAAAGCACAGATTAGCAGAATAGGGAAGCAGTCAGGAGCTCAGGCACTTTTGCTGGACGTAATCACATGAAATAAGACACCCAACGTACTTACCACAGGGCGTGCCACCTACTAAGGACCAAAAATTGCAGCTGCTCTTTTTTTAAGATTTTATTTTTTTAAGTTCATTTATTTATCGGGCAGGGAGGCGCCAAGAGTGAAGGAGAGAGAGAATCTTAAGCAGGCTCCATGCTCAGCGCAGAACCCAATATAGAGCTTGATGTCATGACTGTGAGATCATGACCAGAGCTGATATCAAGAGTCAGACCCTTAATTGACTGAGCCACGCAGGTGCCCCTAAAGATTTTATTTTTAGGTAATCTCTACACCCAATTTGGGGCTTGAACTCACACCCCTGAAACCAAGAGTTGCAGGCTCCACCAACTGAGCCAGCCAGGCGCTCCAAAACTGCAGCCGTTAGTATATTAAGTGATGCTATTGGGAGACCCATGAGATTAGAAGACCTTGGTTATTTTTCAATTCACAAAAGGTATGGGAATACGGAGTGATTATTTGCACAGATTTAATTCTCCATGACTGGACAGAGAAAGATCATCTCAACTTTCCATATCTGTACCAGTCAAGAACTGAATCTCTTTAGTTGTTTTAATACCATGTCAAATCTATTTTTGGAATAAGATGTGGAAGAATGAATAAATGAAGGCCTGAAATGCATCCTTATCCCCCCATTTACACAATAAAATGAGCTGGTAAAACTCATGAATCCCCAACATGTACACTTTTTCCAAATCTGAGACAATACTGGGGCCAATGGGGAAGGGATCGCATAGAGGAATTGCTCTCCTAGCCGTGTTGCCCAGGTGCCCAGTGGCTGTGGGCCTAGACTACTTTCTGAGGCATGGGGTGCTTGAACCAGCCAGCCATGCTCGCTCTGAGGGGGATGGGGAGCTTTCGAAGGGGTGCCGATACAAGCAAGAGCAGAGCTGGTGTCTTGAGACCCAAGAAACTGCTGTCAGGGTGTGGCGTGAAACCACCTTTACTGTAAAGCAGGAACATTATGTCATTGCCAGGAAGCTTCCCCTGGTCCTAACCTCTCCTTCACATCACCTGAAAGCTTTCTTACTATTTCGTCTGACCACCTAAGCTTTTTCCATCTAGAATTCATTTGATTTAATAGGACTCCACTAAAATGCACATTCCCTTAGGCACTCAATGCCCCACAAGGCAAGACCATACGAGGTGGTCTCACTTCTGTGATAATTGCACAACGAGAAATTCAGAAACGGATGTCAGGATGTTGTGACTTTTCTAAGAGGAAACTTTCTCATTCTATAGGGTAATGAGCACTTTGTTACCACGGTTCTCCAACGCCCTCAGGCTCACACAGCGTCATTCTTTGCCTCGAACCACCTACATTTCCTCATCCTGATTTGACTGCTTTTCAGAAAGAGAAGCTGTTCCTGTCATCTAACTCTATCCAGGGATCCTGCATAGTCAGTAAGGGGATAAACAAACAGGAGCCCCAACTTTTCTTTTTTATCACCTTAAGATGGAAAGGATAAGATTTCCATGTTGAGAGGGACTATATTAATTAGCGCAGGTCCGTTACACTCACAGATACATAGGGCTTTACTTTGGGGACCTACTTCGATATTCAAACAGGCGAAGATCACTAAGAAAGCATGTCTGTTACCTTGCGCCAGGATCTGGAAGTGCCATGGTCCCTGGTATCCTGTTCCAAGGTGCATTGCTGGTGGCCCACCATTTCTGCTCCTGGTCTGCTTTCCCCGTCTCCTAGAGTCCTCTCTTCTCTTTGGAGTTCTTTTGAGTCCCAGGATGAAATCTTCCTTCTCTGGATTTACTGGAGCACTTGACCAACGGTGAACCTGAACCACAAGCTCCGAGGAACTAGTCGTGTCCCAGTGATCGAATGAGCAGAGATCCAAGGTGCTGGGTGTTCCTGCTTTGTTTGCCACCGGTCTCCTCTTGTCCCCTCTGGGCCGCTGTTCATCGACAAGTGCTGTGCTCTGGACTGGCGCTATCATGGCCTGCCGTGCGGGGACAGGCAGGTTGTGGTGAAAGCTGCACTGGTGAAAAAGGCCATTGTTTTATCTCCCCTATCCCTCACTGGAGCTATGGCAACAAATTCTGTTGGTGAATTAACTATGTCATTGTGTGCCGGCTGAACTGATTATGCTCCCGGAATGACAAACATTTTGTCTCTTTTTTTCAAGATAAAAAGTAGCCGAGACCTTGAACTGTTAATACACACTTCAACACTTTCTTTCAATGGGAGAATAAAGATAGAGAAAGGAAATCTCTCCTACATACTTTGATTCTAATAAACATTTTCTCTGCTAAGGAGCCATTCTAATCACCACCGATAAGTGAACTTGTGCATTTTAATAATGTAGAATCTTCACAAGTTGTGTTAAGGTAATTCCCCCTCAAATACCATTGTGTGTTAAAAGAACTCTTTAAATATGCATGTACTGGGGCATTTTGGACAAGATTCTTTTTAAGTGCTGCTGTTAACACGAGTATCATACCTCGGCTCAGAATGAAGATGGCTGTCCATCTAAATTCGCCTTAGCCACATAAAGATTTTCCAAGCTCCACGCTAGCGGGAAAACTCTTGGTCACTCGCTCACCTATTACACTCTCCAGGATGAGACAACGCGCTCTGATCGGTCAAAGGAGCCTTTCAACCTTTGCACCCATCCATCCATCCCAGCCTTTCTGTGTCCGGGTGCTGGGCTGGTTGCTGGAGAAGCTCCATCAGTGAATCGCTGCTACATTGCCTAGCAGGGTGGGGTGTAGTGTGCGGACTTAGCCAGCTGGAATCCCATTCCCGGGGATCCCCTTCCCTTCCGGCTCCGGGTTCGAGTTGACCAAAAGAGGATTTTATACAAGATGTGGAAGGTGAGGGTGAGGTGGTCATTATTTCCAAAGGTTGTCATGGTTGGGAGTGGTGACAGAAGGTCCCAGATTACCCTCACTCCCCTTTGCTCTGTGTCTCGATCCATCATCTTACTAACCGCTGACCCCGTTAAGCAACAGCAGCTCAGAGTCCGCCCTCAGACGTTTCTCCAGCCCAACGGAGGTCGGAGCGGCTTCCCAGAGCTTCCTGGGGGCGGGGGGATCCTCCTGCACTTTGGCAGCCGTATATGCTGGGCTTGTAACTGTAGATGGGTTAACTTGTCCCATCATCCAATTGCCCCACCGACCTCCATTCCCCCCACCCCTCCCACAGTGGGCCAGGTCTATTTCCTATGTTAAATCCCTTCCTCCACATCTCATAGTGGCTGTGCTTACTAAACTAGGGCTGATATACTTATTTTGTAAACAATGTGAGGACTGTAGGAGAGAATCTCCAGCATGAGGGGAGTTGAGAGGGCAACAGGGAGAAAATCCCGTGGAACTTGACCTAGAAGTGACTGAGGAACTGAGTCACTGAGGAAGTGAGGAAGGAAAGAGATATTATATTTGTGTCAGACCTCTCCCCCAGGTCCCTAGAGCCCCCAATTTGCAATGATTCTATTCAGACCCAAGCATTTTCTCAGATACCTTATCCTTCTTCATTCCCGTGTCTTTCCCTCATCCCTGTTCTTATCCCCATGGCTCATCCCCCCAAAGAGGCTAAGATTGGCCATCAGAGGTAAGCCACACTCCAGCGGTGGGTTCCAGGTAGTCAGCTAAAAGAGAAAAAGAAAAGCCCAAGTCCTGGGCACATTATTTCTCCCAGAGTGATTCACTGGACCCACTGAAATGTGGCCGGACCAACACAGCATGTACAGATGGACTCTAACAGAAGATTTCTCTGAAAGTGAAGTAAAACCTGGCTCAGCTGTCAGAAAAACATCATCTACCTGTATTTGCACTGGTTTACTCTTCTCAGTAATGGAAAAATCACTCTTGTGTCATCAAGGCCCAACGGTTCACAAGAGAGGCTTGTTTTGAAATTGCCTCTTGTTGTCATCTCTTAGAATAACAGTGCATTTGATTATATTTCCAAGCTTCTTGTCACACATCCAAAAGAAGACGGGCTGCCAATCTATTCCCTCAGTTAATTCCTGCTTAGAGTAGGCGATTATTGGCCCTGAGCATTAGAACGTTGACAGGACAGGTTTTGATTAATTCTTACTCTAAAGCAAATGGAACGGAGACAGGGCCACCAATACAACAACGTACTGTATTCTTAACATAGAGCTAGCCCAGGTGATTGAATTAAGCCACTTACCCTTGGATTATGAAGATGTCTATCATCTGAACACTTATTGGTAGCTTTCTGGGGTCTTCTCTGCTTTTGAGAGTCTCATAAACTAAAATGGTCTCAGATGATCCCTATGAACAATCCCCTGTGGTCTATTCAAGGGGTGCCCCAGAGCCCTGATAGTTGTGTCAGTGGGTAGAACCTAGTTGCCCGGGCCCACAGAGGTGGAAATGGGTGGGCAGCAGATCTCAGTTCCTGTATAAGGCACTATGTGTGAATTAACTTGGGGCACCTGTGTGGCTCAGTCAGTTAAGCTTCCAACTCTTGATTTTGGCTCAGGTCATGATCTCATGGTTCATGACTTTGAGCCCTGCATCAGGCTCTGTGCTGTCACCCGGAGTCTGCTTGGGATTCTCTCTCTCCCTCTCTCTCTCTTTGCTCCTCCCCACCGTTCTCTCAAAATAAATAAATAAATTTCAAAAAGGTGCTCCTCTGGGCCAAGCAGTCCCACTTGGTGAACAGAGTGAGGGCTGGATTTAGCCCCTAAGTCTCCCAGTCTGCAGCACTGATACTTTCTCTCTCTCTGCAGCCCCTGACCCTCGGAGAATTGGGCGTTGTGGGGGAAGCAAACTGTTAGTCCTATTATAAGAGAAACGCTCTTGAATTTGGGGAATGAGTATCCTCGTGGTTCAGGAGATGAGGTGTTCTATGCCAGGTGGTGTGGCTGGTCAACCAAGGCCTCAGGTCCAGAGCTGATGCAATACTCTTCTTTCCATGAATTAATTCCCCAGCAGCATTCTCTTTGCCTTCCTGGTACCTCACCGGTGGGCAGGGTGAGCCCAGGAACATGGCTTTACGTGCTTCGTTTGAGAGGGCCCTGTTTTAGCTCTCTTCTGAGGAGTCCGTGTGGCCATGGGACAGGGTACATGCCTGGAGACCCTTACCGCCCCCCTCTAGAATACTCTAGAGGTCTCTGTCCAGATGTCCCCCCCTGCTTCCAGGACTTTCATGGCTTCTCCCTCAGGGCCATCTTCCTGGGGGGTAACCTCCCCACAGAACTGCATGTCCCTGGGGATAAGAGGTGGTAGAGCTTTTAGCAGGAAAATGTGAACAGAAACCGGATATCTGGGCTGGCCCCACCCAGTGCTGTAGCACAGAGGAGGGCCTTTGGCTCCGCCCACCCCCCCCCCCCCACCATATACACAGGTACAAACAGTCTGCTAGCATGATTTCAAACTTTTAAATATTTAGACATATGATACACGGGCCTCCATTTAGTTTCCTGCCCTGACCCCACAAATGTTAGCAGCAGGCCCAGCTAGAGGTATTTTAAATCACTGTAGAAATTAATGGATTAATTAGCATTTTCTGGTTATTTTAATTATAGTTAATTACAGGTAGTTTGTCATCAAAAGTCTAATCATCTCTGAACGTCTGAACAATATGATTTTCTGAATCTAAGTGGCTGAAGGCTAGATTCTGGACTGAGATGGAATGATTTGCTCCAACTCTAGCACAGTCCTTGGTATATAGTAGTTGCTTTGAAAATGATTTAATGAATTAATGAATCCCTGAAGTGTTTTGTAACTGCCTCTTATCTTTTGCCCTGCGTATGCCTGATAACCGGCTTAGAAACTCTGCCTGCTGTGTTCACCCAAGGCTGTTTGGGGGATTTTAGTCAACGGGGCTTGGAAAATCTTTGACGAATTCACCCAAGGCTGTTTTGGGGGTCTTAGTTCTGAGATGAAGCCAGGGAACAGATGAGAGGATAGCGTCGTCATTCCTGGAGGAGAGTGACTGCCTGTGACTCCCTGTCTTTCTGCTTTTCCTGATCCCTTGGAATGAGCTGGCAACAGTTCTGAAGAAGGAATACAAGTATAGACTTTGCATTTCCAAATGATGGACTAAAAACATACTCCACCCACATGATGTCAAGATGTATCCAAGTTCAAGGGTAAAATTTACATATTTTGCGTATTACTGTTTCCATTGGATTTACTGAACATCTACTTTGTATCAAGCCCTCACCCAGGAGAAAAAATGAAGGCAATTATAGCAGTACCAGCCCTCATGGAATTACAAATCAGTACAAGAGGTGCTGTTAAACTGAATATTTCCCTGACTGACATAATCTATCTTACCACCTCAACTCCTCACTCTCTCTTCCCCCTTCCCCTGCTTTGTTTCACTTCATAAGGGACATATTCCATTACAAGTTTACTGTCTATCTCTCCCAGGTGAGTGAGAGGGCGGGGCTTTGCTTCACTGCCGATATCCCCAGTGACGAGAAGAGTGTCCGGCACATATTAAGTGTTCGGGAAACATTTTGTTGATGGCCAAATTCATTTGGCATCAAAATTGCACTATTTTTTTCTTGTTCAATTTGGCTTTGAGTGGGTAGGAGAATAGTACAAAGAAAAGCAATCTGGTTTGACAGTGGGAGGTACTCCTGGAAGGACTGGGGACAAATAATGCGAAGGACGGAGTCCCGATCTGGAGAACAGCTGGTGTTGAAGAAAAGTAAAGGCACTGAGAAGCTGCAGGGAGTAAGGACCTTGAGAATTTATTAGCTTTCTTTTGAGGCACAGGGTGGTTTCAGTTTGCAGTAACTTGCTGAAACAATGAAGGCCCAGGCAAAGAAGCGTGTTTATTGATCCACTGGGCCATCAACAAAACTTCTCGAAGGTGTTAGAGTGATGAGCCAAGTGACTCAGAGATTGTTTTCTTTCCCTCACCTCATAACAACCAGTTCACGGATTGCTGGGGATTTGCTGACATGTTTCTCTCCTGCAGAAAAACTGACTTTCTGCCTGGTGTGAGACTGACTTGAAGAAAAACGGAACATGACATATTTTGTAATTGCTTCTACATCTTTCCCATGGCTTTTTGCTATTCGCCTTCAGCCCTTTCATGATGCAAAACTTCTGTGCTTGACCAGGGAATCCGATTCATTGTATTTTTTCCTTTCCTTTTCCCTCCTCCGCTCTCTCACCTACCAAGGCAAAAGAGACTCTTCTTCACTTTTAACTGTGAATCTCAAAGAGGCTCTTTTGTGGGAGGAGCCACAGGTTAAAGGATCGCTTAGAACTTTTGCACCTCAAAATGCTCCTGACTGGGGTGCCTGGGTGGCTCAGTCGGTTGAGCGTCCAACTTCGGCTCAGGTCATGATCTCACAGTCCGTGAGTTCAAGCCCCACGTCGGGCTCTGGGCTGACAGCTCGGAGCCTGGAGCCTGCTTCAGATTCTGTGTCTCCCTCTGTCTCGTCCCCCACCCCCACCCCACCCATGCTCTGTCTCTCTCTGTCTCCCCCAAACAAATAAATGTTGGAAAAAAAATTTAAAAACTGTTCCTGACCAGACAGTGCAACTGCATCAATTGATGATTATAAGACAATACACTTAGAGGTCCTGGGGAAAATCTACAGAGAAAGAGAATAATATACGGCATTTCCAAACTTTCGTTTCGTTTTAACATTTCCAGAAACTTTTGATTCAAGAAAATGGATTCAAATATCTTGAAATAAATCCACGTAGTTAGGAAGCTTTGGGCCAGAGTCTTGGAATCAAAATCAAGATGCCAATTTAGAGATGGCTTTGCTTCTCTCCACACTAGCTCCAAAGGAAAAGATGCTGGGTCCCTGAGTAGCAGTGTGCTAAACTCTTCTCTGCAGAAAAGACAATTCAGTAGAATTGCCAAAGTAGGGAAATTCTGTTTCCACAGTCATATCACCTACCCTAGTTGAGGGAAGGGAAAGACAGTCGTCTGTTTCGGGTTGGCATTAAAAGTTTACGTGACAGCAAACAATTAAAAATTGAAATTGAGAAAACAATACCAACTTAACACAGCATCAAAAAACATGGAATACTTCAAGACAAATATAACAAAACATGTGGAAGTTATGCGCACTGAAAACTATAAAAGACTGCCGAGAAAAATTAAAGAAAACCTACAAAAAGGGAGAAATGTGCCGTGTTCATGGATTGGAAGACTCAAAGCTGTTAAAATATCTGTTTTCTCAAAATTAATCTACATATTCAGCACAATTCCAGTCAAACTCCCAGCAAGTTTTCCGGTAGAAATTGACTCCCTGATTCTAAACATTATATGGAAATTCAGAAAGACTTAAAGTAGCCAAAATAATTTGGAAAAAGAAGAATAGTGTTGGAGAACTCAGACTCCCTGAGCCGACTGGCTGGCATGGCTAGTAGAGCATGTGGCTCTTGATCTCGGGGTCATGAGTTCGAGCCCCACATTGGGTGCAGAGATTGCTGTAAAAAATCACCTTAGAGAATATGCCATTCATAACAGCATTCTTCACGATAGCCAAAAGCTGGAAGCAATCCAAATGTCCACCACTAGATGAATGGATAGACAAAATGTGGTCTACATATAAAAGAATACTATTCAGCATTGAAAAGGAAGGAAATTTTGACACGTGCCATAACACAGATGAACCTTAAGGACATTATGCTAACTGAAATAAGGCGGCCATGCACAAAAGATTACTGTATGATTCTGATTATACGACATACCTAGAGCAGTCAAATTCATAGAGACAGAAAGTAGAATGGTGGCTGTCAGGGGCTGGGGGCAGGGAGGAATAAGGAACTATTGTTTAATTGGGTACAGAGTTTCAGTTTGTGCTGTTGAAAAATTCCGGAGATTGGTTGCACAACAACGTGAATGTACTTTGCACTTAAAAATGGCCGAGATGAGGGATGCCTGGGTGGCTCAGTTGGTTGTTAGGCATCTGACTCTGGATTTCGGCTCAGGTCATGATCTTGCAGTTGGTGAGATTTAGCCCCGCGTCAGGCTCTGTGCTGACAGCCTGGAGCCTCTCTGGAATTCTCTCTCTGCCTCTCTCTTTGCTGTACCCCTGCTCGTGTGCATGTGTACGTGCTCTCTCTCTCTCTCTCTCTGTCTCTCAAAATAAATAAGCAAAAAAATGAACCTCTCGATCCTTATCTCACACTGTATGTAAAAGCTAACATGAAAGGGATCATAGACCTGAAGGTAAAAGCCATAAGATTTCTAGACTGAAACAGGAGAAAAATCTTTATGACCTCAGGTTAGGCAAAGATTTCTTAGGACACAAAAAGCATGAACCATAAAGGAAAAAAGTGAATACAATGGATTGCATCAAAAATTAAAAGTTTGGTTTTCAAAAGACACAGTTAAGAAAATAAAAAGGTAAACCACAGATTGGGAGAACATATTTGCAAAACATATTCTATAAAGGACTTTTATTTAGGACATATAAAAATTCTTATAATTTAATGATTGGACAAATAACTCAATTTTTACAAAATGGGCAAACAACTAGAAGGAATCTTTCATCAGAAAATATACAGAAAAGATGGGCAAGAGACTTCGGGCTTTAGCTCCTATATGTAGAGTGCTTGAAAGTTGTAGCTACCGTCCTTACATCAAGAAAAATATGGATAAACTGAAAATCAATGACTTTCCTTAGACCCATCAGGGAACTGAGATAACAGGGGGAATTCTCACCCCCAAACCTGGAGAGATAGACGCAGAGAGAGAATCCTAGCTGAGATCTGCTCACCTGGGAGAGAAGCTGCTGGAGCCATGGTCTGGGGGGAATACTTAAATGGTAATTTTAATAAATTGCTGGAGGCTCAATATGGACTAACATGAAATTAAGAAATTCCTGGGGCTGCAATCACAGAAGGGACCCCACACTTTTGTGGGCTTTTTCTGCAGGAACCCCACCAGATTCTCACGTTGAGGATCTGAGAAATAGCCCCTGGAGACCCAGGCTGATGATGGAGTGCCTCCCAGAACCCTCTCTATCACAAAGGCCGACTCTCCAGGGGTCAAGACTTTGTCAGAGGGCAATACTGCAACATTATTCCAGGTTAGGGAAGGGAATTTCAGCCTTCTCTAGCCTTCCTGTCCCACCTAAGGAGAAATAAAAACAACCATATTCAACATGGGACAAGACTTTGAGGAAATAGATTGGAACTGCTGTAGTGAGGAAAAGGAGCAAGGGAACAATATGAAAATACCAGTAGGAGGAGAAAGAGAAAATAGAGCAGGAGAAATATTTGAATAATGGGCAAAAACTTTCCAAAGAACTTGTCATTAAAATGACAGACGCAAAACTACAGACCCAGTAAGCTCAGAGACACCAAGCAAGATAAATACCCAAACAAGCAATGACAAAAAAACAAACCTGGGAATATCATGTTCAAACTAGAGATAAAAAGCAACAACAAAGGACAAGGTGAAAAACTTGAAGGAAGCCAGAGGTGGGGGGAAGGCAGCGGTGGGAAACTTTACTTATTAAAGAGTAAGGATAAGAATTACAGTGGGGGTACCTGGGCAGCTCAGTCGGTTGAGTGTCTGACTTCAGCTCGGGTCATGATCTCATGGTTTGTGGGTTTGAGCCCCGCATCGGGCTCACTGTTGTCAGCGCAGAGCCTGCTTCAGATCTTCTGTCCCCATCTCTCTGCCCCTCCCCCACTTTCACTCAACCCCAAATAAATAAATATTTAAGAAAAGAATTACAGTGGGCTTCTCACCAGAAACCATGTTATAAGTGTTCTGAGACTCAATTTCCAATGTGTGGGTGGGTGCATTTCCCCACACCAAAAAGCAATTCTCAGACACCACCAGGGTGTCCAAGAATTCCACTCCATTCTGACACTATCTACCCTGAATTAGAACCAGATTCCACAGGTTAAGGGCTCAGTCCTATAAGATTGTCACCCTCCTACATGCTCACTTTAGATGCCAAATGCAAGTCCAGGTTATCACCTGGGCTTCTACCTGACCTGCTAGAGATTAGAGAGTGCCACAAAAGCTACTTCTTAGTTGCTATTAATTTCCTAGAGTGGCTCATAGAACCCAAAGAAACTTCCTAGGTTACCAGTTGAATGTGAAAGGATATAACTCAGGAATAGCCAGACGAAAGAGATGTATATATAGGGCAAGGACGGTATGTGGGGGAGGGCATGGAAGCCCTGCTTGGAGCCACACTCCATGCCCTCTCCAGGTGCACCACTCTCCCCAAATCCCCATGAGATCACCAGTGAACCCCACCCTTTTGGGGGTTTTATAGAGGCTTCGTTAGCTAAGCATGATTAATTAAGTCATTGGACATTGGCGATTGAATTTAATCTCTAGCCCCTCTTCCCTCCCCTGGGGTCGGAGTAGAGCTGGAATTTTCTACTCTGTAATCACATTGTTGGCTCTGCTGGCAAGTAGCACCCATCCTTAGGTGCTGGTTCAAAAGTCACCTCATTAATATAACAAAAGACACCTTTGCAGTTTTCACCACTTAGGACATTCCAAAGATTTTAGGAGCTCTGTGCCAGAGAGGATGAAGACCAAATGCATATTACTTACTATGTAAGCAAGTCAAGAGTAGAGCGAAATCACTAAAGTGTTGGTAGAAAAAAAAAAAAAACAAAACATCTGCCAACTTAGAATTCTATATCCAGTGAAATTACCCTTCAAAAGTGAAGGAAGAAGATGGGGGTGAGAATAACTTGCAGAATTTAAGAAACAGAACAAATTCTTTGTACTTGCTTAACATAATAGCAACATGATATTTGGAAATCCTTAAACAATTTTTAGCAATGATCAGAAATGTTCTTGACTTCATTTATTCTGATTTTGATGTTGTATACAGCCCAGAGAACAAAGCATGTTGCATGAAAAATATAGATTGACCATCATGTGAATTCTCATTATTGTGGATATGTAATAATTCTGTTTATGTTTTTTCAAGCTTAGTTGTTCAAAATTTGTTTTTATTCATTTATATTTTTTGAGAGAGACAGAGAAAGTGCAAGTGAGTGGGGAAGTACAAGCAAGTGGGAGGAGGGAAGAGGGGGACGGGGTTGGGGGAGAATCATAAGCAGACTCCACACCCAGTGTAGAGCTTGATGCAGGACTCAGTCTCACAGCCCTGAGATCATGACCTGAGCCAAGATCAAGAGTTGGACACTTAACTGACTGAGCCAACCAGGTGCCCCCATAATTTGTTTTTTTTTTTAATTTGTGTCATTTTTGTGGAATTTTGAAATACTGTTATAACAAAAATATTATGCCAACTTTGAAACTTTTTCATTTATTTCTAATGCTATTTAGGTCTTGTCTATTTATTTATTTATTTATCTCATATTTTTTATTTAATTTTATTTATTAAAAAAATTTTTTTAATGTTTCTTTATTTTGGGGAGAGAGAGAGACAGAGACAGAGCACAAGCAGGGAAGGAGCAGAGAGTGAGGGAGACACAGAATCCGAAGCAGGCTCCAGGCTGCAAGCTGTCAGCACAAAGCCCTACGCGGGACTTGAACCCACGAACCATGAGATTATGACCTGAGCCAAAGTTGGACGCCTAACCCACTGAGCCACCCAGGCACCCCTCAAATTTTTTATTTTATTTTAGAGAGAGCACACGAGTGAGCACATGAGCAGGCCAGAGGGAGAGAAAGAGAGAGAATCCCAAGCAGGCTCTGTGCTCAACATGGAGCCTGATGTGGGGCTTGATCCCATGACCCTGGAATCATGACCTGGGCTGAAATCAAGAGTGAGACGCTCAACCGACTGAGTCACCCAGATGCCCCTTGTCCGTATATTTAATATGAAAATATTGACATCTGCTTCACGAGTGGTAATTTTTTCAGCACTTTAATAATTAGCATTTTTGAGAGATTATTCTCCTATAGGAAATTAAATGTTTACTATGCATTCACATTTTTTTAAAGTAAGCTCAACATCCAATATGGGGCATGCTGTAATGACTGAGCCAACCAGGCACCCCCAGTCTTTTATTTTAAAATGCAGCTTTGAAATAACTTCTCATTATATGAATGGTCTTAAAAAAATAAAGCTGCTGAAGCACACACACACACACACACACACAGTGAAGGAGAAATAAAGAGTTTCTCTGACAAACAGACTGAGAGAATTGACTGCCAGCAGACCTTCCCTGCGAGAAATGTTGAAAGAAGTTCTTTAGGCAGTAGGAAAATGATACAGGTCAGAAACCGGGATCTACATAAAGTAAAGGAGAGCATCAGAGAAAGAATAAATGAAGGTAAAATAAACTTTTTAATTTTTCTTTTTCTTAATTAATTTAAAAGATAACTAAAGCAAAGCAGTGGCAAGGTTTTGGGTGACTAAAGTGTATGGATAAGTGAAATGAATGACAGCAACGTCACAAGGGACAGGAGGGAGGAATTGAGCATGATCAGTTACAAGGTATGTGCGCTACATCTGAAGCAGTACAATGTTATTTGGAGGTGGACTCAGAGTATTTTTAAATGTATATCGTAAACCCTAGGGCAGCCACTAAAAACGTTTAAAAGCAAAAAGAGGTATAAATATTATGCAAAGGGAGGAGATAAAATGGAATCATAAAAAAATGCTCCTTTAAAACCAGAGACATGGAGAAAGAAACGAAGGACAAAGAGAAACAAAGAACAAACACACTGTTGAGAAAACAGTTACAAATGGCCAATGCGCACATAAAAAGATACTCGACATCATTAGTCATCAGGGAAGTACAAGTTCAAACTCATAATGAGGTACTAATATATAACCACTAGAATGAAAATGAAACTGAAAATGAAAATGAAAACTGATAGTACTGCTGAATCTCTTCTACACGGCTAGTCGGAATGGAAAATAGCACAGCCACTTTGGACAATGGTTTGGCAGTTTATTTTAAAGTTAAACATATACTCACCATATGACTCAGCAATCCCACTCCTAAGTATTTACCCAAGAGAAATGAAACATGTCCATATAAAGACCTGCACACATAATTAAAGAAATGGACAACGGACTAGTGTTTGCCAGTTGTTAAGGATGGGGTGGAGGTGGGGGCATGAGCAGGAAGTGAGCAGGTGTGGCTATATAAGGGCAACATTAGTGATCTTCAAGATGGAGAAGTCTTGTGTCTTGACTATATCAATGTCAATATCCTGGTTGTGAAATGGTACTCTAGTTTTGCAAAATGTTACCATTGGGAGACAGTGGGTAAAGGATACATGGGCTTTTTCTGTATTGTTTTTCATAACTGCATGTGAATTTATAACTATCTCAAAATTTAAAATTTAGTTTAAAAAACATAAGGCAGGGGGCACCTGGATGGCTCAGGCGGTAGGGCATGGGACTCTTGATCTCATGGTTGTGGGCTCAAGCCCCAGGCTGGGTGTAAAGCTTACTTAAAAAAAAAAAAAACAAACCATAAACATAAAAAAATTAAAACAACAAACATGTAAGGCAGGAATTTTTAGAAACATACCCACTGTATTAAAGAGATATAGATATAATGTAGTAAGTCATCAAGTGTAGCTAACCATTAAGTATTTACGCCAATGGAGGCAAATGAAAGATCAGTCTAGACATAATCTCTGTTTTTGATCCAAGGATAACATATGCAGCTCTAGAAAGCATCAGACTTATACACACACACATAATTGCTAATAACATCTGATCTAGGGGACATGCCCCTCTCCCACTTTCTAAAAGTATTTATTTATTTTGAGAGAGAGAGCACACACGTGCATGTATGTGAGCAGGGGAGGGGCAGAAGAGAGAGAAAAAGAGAGGGAATCTCAAGTAGACTCTGCACTATCAGCCCAGAGCCCAACACAGGGCTTGATCCCACAAACCATGAAACCATGGCCTGAGCTGAAATCAAGAGTCACATGCTTAACTGACTGAGCCACCCAGGTGCCTCCCCTCCCCCACTTTTGAGCACTTTGCATGTCCAGGATGATCTTTTAAAGCAGATGATTACAAAGCAAACTCTTGACTGTGTCTGAACTGTCAATGACCATTTGGACAAGTCTGTGTCACTGGAAGAAATTATTAATTAGGTAGTTAAGGACAAAGGGAAATGAAACGGAAGTTGTCATTACTGTGGAAGGAACACAAAGGGTAATATGATGAAGCAACAAGTGACGACTACTTCAACCAAAATGGTTCACCATCAGGGCACCTGGATGGCTCAGGTGGCTAAGCGTGGGGCTCTTGATTTCAGCCTAGGTCATGATCCCAGGGTGGTGGGATTGACCCCCCATGTTGGGATCTGCGCTGAGCGTGGAGCCAGCCTGAGATTCTCTCTCTGAATCTCCCTCTGCCCCTCTCCCCCGCTTGTGTGCACATGCTCGCTCTCTCTAAAATAAAAAATAAAATAAAATAAAATAAAATAAAATAAAATAAAATAAAATAAAATAAAAAAAAAGGTTCTCCATCCCCTAGGCCCATACCTTGGAGATGCCGTCAAACTGTAGTTTCTACCCACACAGAAGCTTAACAAGATGGGTGATTTCACATTATTTCTAATAAAGCTGGTGTTGGGTTCGCATGAGTCTTTTACGTAACCCAGACATCATTCCATTCAAAGGAAGCCACCATACTAAATGCTATAAAATACCAAAGAGTAAAAAGTCTTCAGGGCAGGTGGGAAATGAGGCCTACTTCCTCATGGAAACAGGTGTGCCCAACTGAATATTTATATCCACGTTAACCATTTTTCTAATGATTAAAAGGTTTAGCAATGCCTTCTTAGACCACTTGTTCTCAACTTTGGCTGGACACTGGAATCCCATCTTTAGAAATTCTGATTTAATAGGCCTGAGACGCTATTGGGCATAGAACCTCTGAGAAACTGCTCACATGATTCTAATTACCAGCCAAGTTGAGAACCAGGCTCTAAACATTAAAGAACACTGTCCATATGTAAGCTACGAAGCCCTCATGCTGTCATCCTTTCCTAAAACTCACTATGGACTGACCATATGATCACTGTCCTAACTCTCAATTCTTTCTTAACTTTGCCCCAAGACCTTTAATAATTCCCAGATGAATTCTGGTTTTCTGCTGCCAAATGTTAGTTCATACCGCCGGATTAGAAGGTTCTGAAGCATTAGTACAGTTATTTGTCTTTGGGGACAGGTTTTATTCACAGTGACACTGCATATTTATGCTGTGAGCCAAGCCTCAATGAACACAGAAGATCTGCCCGTTGGTCAATAATTCATGTGGACTCATTTGAGGACACTGCTCTCTAGGGAGGCGGGAAGAAGAGAACTGTGCAGTAGTGGGTTTGCTGAAAGTGTTCAGATGCAGTGACGTGGATGGCTAAAATTAATTCTTCATAAAACGTTACTTGAACGTGGTTAATTCTCATTCCAAGTTTTCGGTTTAATTAGTGCTGTCTAGTTAACATATTCATGCAAATGTCTCTGTTATGATTGTTTGCTGATTAATTATTTTTCATGGCCATCTTAAGAAAATAGATTTTTTCTGTCTGGAAGTCACCAGAGTGGCAGGGATTAGAAATTAAGTCATTCAAGGACAAAGTCTCCAGACTCAGTGTTTCACACTCTATTCCCCAGGATTAAATCTTACAGGGTATATGGGTGGGGTGCATATCTACATGGATGGTGCACATTTAAATTGCTGTTGGTTTTTCTGGAATCTCACAGTATTTATTCGTTAAAAAGCAAAGGAGAAAAGAATTGAAGATTTTTGTTAATTAATTCCTCTCAGGATTATGTCCCTCCCTAATTTAATTGATTAGAAAACCACCTTACATTATAATTGTTTCGCCTGAAAGGATTTTTTCCTTCGTGTTGTGAGTACTGACTCCATTTCCTTAGAACACTCAGAGATGGTTTTCTTAGGAAACCAGACCTACTTTACTTAAACTCACAGGAGACACATTCTAACTAAAATAAACACCTCGTAACTGATAGTGGGGATCATCATTTTCCAAATGCTGGAATGCTGTCCTCTTCTGTTTAGCATTCTTCTGTCCCAATACTTAAGTATGTTAAATACCAGCTAAGATATTGCTTGGTGAGTTTGGAATGAGAATAAAGCAAAGAAACAGAATGCTGTGTCAGCCAGGGATATTAGTTACAAGCAGCAGAAAGAGACTTTGGCTGATTTGAGAGAAAAGGAGGCAGAGAAGAAAGAGGAGGGGAGATGGGGGAGAAGGAAGAGAAGGGGGTTGTGAGAGGGTATTAGAGACTCACAGAATCTCCAGGAAGCCAGAGGAGGCAAGCCGAAGGGGGTAGGCACAAAGGGACACTCTGAAGCTGAAATCACCGGTAAAAATCACACCTCTGAGCAATTTGGTGGAAGGCACCCAGGTCATTTCAGCCATTGCAGGTGGCCTGGACACTGGCCTTCGCAGCAGTTCTGAAGCCATTGCTGCCCAGCAGGAAGTGGGAAGCTGTGGCCAGTGACACGGAGAATGTCCCTGTTTTTTGTGACACTAGTTCCAAATTCAAAGTCCCTTGTGGAGGTGGCCAAGCGTAAGACCGTTAGTGTGGTAGCTGGCAGAGTTGCCGGGACCAAAGCATTTTCAGCTTCTAAAGTGATAGGTGGGCTACTACAAAGCTGTAATCATCAAGACAGCATGGTATTGGCACAAAAACAGACACACAGACCAATGGAATAGAATAGAAACCCCAGAACTAGACCCACAAACATATGGCCAACTCATCTTTGACAAAGCAGGAAAGAACATCCAATGGAAAAAAGACAGCCTCTTTAACAAATGGTGCTGGGAGAACTGGACAGCAACATGCAGAAGGTTGAAACTAGACCACTTTCTCACACCATTTACAAAAATAAACTCAAAATGGATAAAGGACCTAAATGTGAGACAGGAAACCATCAGAACCTTAGAGGAGAAAGCAGGAAAAGACCTCTCTGACCTCAGCCGTAGCAATCTCTTACTCGACACATCCCCAAAGGCAAGGGAATTAAAAGCAAAAGTGAATTACTGGGACCTTATGAAGATAAAAAGCTTCTGCACAGCAAAGGAAACAACCAACAAAACGAAAAGGCAACCAACGGAATGGGAAAAGATATTTGCAAATGACATATTGGACAAAGGGCTAGTATCTAAAATCTATAAAGAGCTCACCAAACTCCACACCCGAAAAACAAATAACCCAGTGAAGAAATGGGCAGAAAACATGAATAGACACTTCTCTAAAGAAGACATCCAGATGGCCAACAGGCACATGAAAAGATGTTCAGCGTCGCTCCTTATCAGGGAAATACAAATCAAAACCACACTCAGGTATCACCTCACGCCAGTCAGAGTGGCCAAAATGAACCAATCAGGAGACTATAGATGCTGGAGAGGATGTGGAGAAACGGGAACCCTCTTGCACTGTTGGTGGGAATGCAAATTGGTGCAGCCGCTCTGGAAAGCAGTGTGGAGGTTCCTCAGAAAATTAAAAATAGACCTACCCTATGACCCAGCAATAGCACTGCTAGGAATTTATCCAAGGGATACAGGAGTACTGATGCATAGGGGCACTTGTACCCCAATGTTCATAGCAGCACTCTCAACAATAGCCAAATTATGGAAAGAGCCTAAATGTCCATCAACTGATGAATGGATAAAGAAATTGTGGTATATATACACAATGGAATACTATGTGGCAATGAGAAAAAATGAAATATGGCCTTTTGTAGCAACGTGGATGGAACTGGAGAGTGTAATGCTAAGTGAAATAAGCCATACAGAGAAAGACAGATACCATATGGTTTCACTCTTATGTGGATCCTGAGAAACTTAACAGAAACCCATGGGGGAGGGGAAGGAAAAAAAAAAAGAGGTTAGAGTGGGAGAGAGCCAAAGCATAAGAGACTGTTAAAAACTGAGAACAAACTGAGGGTTGATGGGGGGTGGGAGGGAGGGGAGGGTGGGTGATGGGTATTGAGGAGGGCACCTTTTGGGATGAGCACTGGGTGTTGTATGGAAACCAATTTGTCAATAAATTTCATATATATAAATAAATAAATAAATAAATAAATAAATAAAAAATAAAAATCATAAAGTGATAGGTGGGGGTCGTCTGGGTGGCTCGGTTGGTTAGGCGTCTGACTTGGGCTCAGGTCATGATCTCGTGGCTCCTGAGTTCGAGCCCTGCATTGGGCTCTCTGCTGTCAGCACGGAGCCTGCTTCGGACCCCCTGTACCCCTCTGTCTCTGCCCCTCCCCCCCCCCAATAAACATTAAAATTTTTTTTTTAAATAAAGTGGTAGTTGGTCTGCCTCCTCACAAAGTCAGAATGTGAGATGCTCCAGGGGCGCTTGGGTGGCTTGGTCAGTTAAGCATCTGGCTCTTGGTTTTGACTCAGGTCATGATCTCATGTTTGTGAGTTTGAGCCCCGTGTCAGCACAGAGCCTGCTTAGGATTCCGTCTCCCTCTCTCTCTGCCCTTCCCCTTTTCGCACATGCACTGTATCTCAAAATAAATAAATACACATTAAAAAGAAAAGAATGTGAGAAATCCCCCAACATGTCAGATACCAGGCAGCCGAAATAATGTCAAGTGTCGTCATGAATTATTTAAGTAGTCATTTCTCCCCAACAACAGGAAAACCTAATGCCTGTATGTATTTGTCTGTATCTATTTAGGGACCATATCTCAGTAGTGAGTAGTTCTCCCCTGTCTCTCCCTTGGGCAATGTTAGATCCATTTCATTTTCTCTCTCTGCCTCCTGATTTTCTGGGTGTCATTCATTCTTGCTTTAGAAGTGATGTGAGTTTATAATTAAGTCAAAATATTTCTCCCACTGTGTGTTGATTCAATTAGTTCCAGCCCCAGAATCATTGCCTTTAAGCAAAGGTCTCAACAAACACCATGTGGTTCCCACAGCACAGGTACACCTCACTGGCACAGGGTCAGCAGATGCCATCCCAGAGAGGTGTGCTTTGTCCAGGAGCAGCGGTACATATAATGGGCTGTGCTCTAGGAGAGGGGCCTGCCCCACTGCCCCTATACCTTTTAATAAGCAAGTAAGTCAAGAGAGGGGCTTTGCAGCTCACCTGCCTGGGAAAATGATTTGAGCTTGGGCACCATGAGCTACCTGACCAGAGGGGTCGTATATCTACTCATATCACCTGGAATCCTTGTGGGACGTCAAGGGCACATGCAGCACACCTCATTTCCTTGCCTATTTTCAGCTGGCAGACAATCCTCCCTCCACAGCTGCACATAAACAACATGACTTAGGCTCAGAAACTCCACACGGCCATAAAGCTGGTTTTGTTAATAAACCCAAAGATAACCGGGTTTATGCTAACAAATTCACACTGCCATTGGAATCAGAGTCCTAATTTATTGAGTGCAATGAGAAATATATCTGGCAGGCATGCCAGAGTAGAATCTGGTTGGCTGGTCGTTTTCCTCTCCAGAAAAAAAAAGTCTATAAAAGAAAGGTTTCTTGGAGAGTAGACAAATAGCTTGGGCTGGTACAGTAGCTTCATAGATGTTAGGGACCAAGGCTCTTACCATTCTCTTCCACCATCTCCTTGCATGGCTTTCTTCTTCACAGTTATCTTATAATCCAAGATGGTTGTTGGAGCCTTGGTCACCACATCTGTGTTGCAGGAAGAAAGAGAGAAAAGACAAAAAGGAAACAACAACAACAACAACAACAACAAACCAGTCCCCTTCCATATGTATCTGATTTCATTAAGCAGCTTTCCTGTAAGTCTCCTCCAATACTACTGCTTGCATTTTGTGTGTCAGAAATGAGTCGTTTGGCTAAACCTTGGTGCAAAGGAGGCTGGGAAATATAGTCTTTTCCTCTGTCTGTCAATGTGGCCAGCTAAAAATTCACATTCCGTTACAAGAAGAAGGGGGAGAATTAATGTAGCAGTAGGCAACTAGCAATTTCTTAACATACTCTACCTTGTATAGTTATTAGGAAGATGAGTGTAATGGTTAAGACTATTGTATAAATACAGTAAGCATAATAGCTATTTGTTAAATGCCTTTTAGGTGTTGGCATCTTAATGGCACTGTACATGTGTTATTTCAGTTAAATTGCACAATTGTTCCTTAGGTAAGTATAAGCATTTAACATTTTTTTAATGTTTATTTATTTTTGAGAGAGAGCGAGACAGCGAGAGAGAGGGAGAGAGAAAGAGAGAGAGAGAGAGAGAGAGAGAGAAAGAGAGAGAGAATGAGCGGGGGAGGGGCAGAGAGAGAGGGAGACACAGAAACAGGCTCCAGGCTCTGAGCTGTCAGCACAGAGTCTGACGTGGGGCTCGAACTCGGGAATGGTGAGATCCTGACCTGAGCCGAAGTCGAATGCTTAACTGATTGAGCCACCCAGGCGCCCCAGCATTTTTGTTTTATAGAGGAAAAAATTAAGGTTGCAGTAACCAGAGGATGGTCACATAAAATTAGTAGTGTAAGAATCAGATCCTAAATCTGACTCTACCTGATGTTGTAATGTCTCCCGATACAGTGTTAAAGAGAATGAATTGTAAGCAAAAAGAATCTATAATGCTATCATCTGGAGAAAATATACTCCATTTTACATAGCATTGCTATTTGATATACAGTTGCAATTAAGTGTGCCTCTCAGTTTTCCTTCTGCCATTTTAACTTTATAAAATATCCCAAGTTCCATGTCCTGAGTTTTCCCAATTAATTTATCTTTTGTAAAAAAATGCTTATTTATTTATTTTTGAGAGGGAGAGAGCATGGGCAGGTACAAGTGGGGGAGGGGCAAAGAGAGAGTGAGCTAGAGAATCCCAAGCAGGCTCCATGCTGTCAGCATAGAGCCCCATGTGGGGCTCAAGCTCACAAATGGTGAGATCATGATCTGAGCTGAAATCCAGAGTCAGATGCCTAACCAACTGAGCCACCCAGGTATCCCTATTTTATCTTTTTGATATCACATCATTAAACCTCTTCTCTGATGTGGACATTAAGGTCCCAACTTTTTGCTAATGGAAAATGGCAGCCATTAACATTTTTGCATTTATTCTGTTTCTTTTGAGTTATTTCCTATTAACTTTTACCTGTGGAAATCATGGTTTGAACGACAAAAGCATGCTTATGGTACTTGCCATTTATTGCAATATCATTTTCTAAAAGGTTGTCCCTATTTACACCACCACTGGCAAAAAATCAGTAGTTCCTCAACAGCAGTTTACCAGCAATGGATAGAGCTTCTATAGAGAGGGAGAGGGATGAAAAGAGAAATGGTGGGAAATGGTATCTCAAGTTAGTCTCAATTTGTTTTTCTTTGCTTATAGTAATAGTGATACATTAAAAAAAAAACTTTTCAATTTGCAAAACCAGTGCAAAACTGGGCCTGCGTTGTACAGGATAGAGTAAGTCTAAGACAAATTGTGATTATTTTTTTGCATGATTAGATAACAGAGGTACATTTACAATGAAGTAGATGAAACAAGTTTCAAGACCTCTTGTTTGCTTATGCGCCACTTCTGAGGCCCTGGAAGATGCTCTAGCAATGGTCTTGGGTTTTTGTGAAAAGTTGCAGAAGTAAGATATTTTCACTACAATCTGTTATGGCTACTTGGTGGTTTGCTGGTAAACTGTCTCTCTCTCTCTCTCTCTCAAAGGAAAAAAAAAAAAACAAAAAACAGGCCTGATTTCTGATTTGTAGCATTTGCCCATTTCCATGGTGTAAATACCATGGCTGCTTTCAAGCTACTAATAGTTTAACAAGCAGATCATAAAATTCCTGAATATGCAACAATCAGCTTTTGAGAATCACCACCTGTCCCTTTGATACACATCCCTTACTGCCTCGTGGTGGCGGTAGAGTGGGCACAGTCATTGTGGGATTCTACTATGGGAAAGTTGATTTGGTATTGCACTGCATTTAGAGTTAGCGGCATCTATTTATGTTGGATGAAAGCACTCTCATTATACTTAAGTTATTGATAGACTTCTGGTTATAGGAATAGCTTCCAGGAATATTCCTACCCCACGGTGCTGACTTGGAATTTTGACCTGAATGTGCAGGGCCAGAAGTGACATAATAGTATGAAAGTGTCCTATGTGTCCTGGCTCCTGGAAATTTGAAGGTCATGAAAGAGAAACAAGATTTGAAATGCTTAGAGTTCTAACACGGCATGTGGAAAATGATCAGACATGTGAAGTAGTAAAGGAAAGATTTGGTTCTTATTGATGCCTAGCCAAAATAGTTCCCTTCTGTTAGGAATAAACCTGATAATATCAAAAGTTCAACAACTTCTTTATTTTTTTATTTTATTTTTTATTTTTTTTCAACGTTTATTTATTTTTGGGACAGAGAGAGACAGAGCATGAACGGGGGAGGGGCAGAGAGAGAGGGAGACACAGAATCAGAAACAGGCTCCAGGCTCTGAGCCATCAGCCCAGAGCCCGACGCGGGGCTCGAACTCACGGACCGCGAGATCGTGACCTGGCTGAAGTCAGACGCTTAACCGACTGCACCACCCAGGCGCCCCTCAACAACTTCTTTAAAGGGAAAGTGGAGGCACACATGTACTAGTGCTTTAAACAGTGAGTGGAACTAAGTGTGTGAATTATTATGTGTTATGTATCACAACATATAGAGCATATCTTAACATGATATTAAATGATATTATAAAGCTGAAAGAAAAATTTCTAAACAATCAGAAATTAAGAAACAAACATTGATCAACCATGCTGGAGGACAGACTGAATGATCTTTATATCCTCTTCAGAAAAAATGATATTATAAAATTGTCACATGAGGAAGAGATCAACAAGTATGTGGGCAAAAATGTAGGAAAAAACATTACAAATGTGTGGGAGGCATTATTTAATAAAAATGTTGTATCTACTTGGAAAAAGACAGAATGAGATAAATACATTACATATGTTGTACCATACCCAAGGATCTAATGCCATTTTGTCTTTCATAGCATTGATATTTTGTAAGAGTCTGGGCCAGATGTTTTATAGACTGTCCTACACTTTGAATACATCTGATCGTCTCTTCGTGATTAGATTCAGGTTAAACATCTTTTGCCAGAAGATTATATAGGTGATGTCCCCTTTTCCAAGGGCATCACATCAAGAGGCATATGATTGCCCCTTATTGACAATGCTTCTTTTGGTCATTTGGGTAAGAGAGTGCTTTGTATATATATATATATATACATATATATATATACATATACATATACATATATACGCACATATATATGTATATATATGTATATATATGTATGCATGTATATACGTATCTATAAATCACACAGCGACTTATTCTCACGCTAAGAAGGCAAGTTATCAGGCAAGACTTCTAGTGCGCAGCAGGAGGCAGTCGTTTTCTCAAGGCTCTGCGGAACCGGTCCAACCACGCCCATCCCACTGCCCTCCCGCGTCTTTTTTCCCCGGAAAATCAATTCTCAGAACCAGAAAGCTCCTACTGCATCGCGCCCAAATCTTTTCCCATCAGCACGGGTGCGCCTGCGCAGCGCGTCTCCAGGCGGCTCCTTTCCAGCGCCCGGCCGCCTCTTTTTCCTGTTCCCCTCGGCCTCCCCTTCACTCGCGCTTTTCCCGGAGGGGTCATAACAGGGCGCCAAATTCGCGTCCGCGGGAAGGCCGGGGGCGGGGCGCGGCGCGGCGCGGCACGTCAGTGGCCTTCCGGGCGGAAGTCCGCAGCCTCCGGAGCCTCTGATTGGCTTTCAGCCTGGCGCCTGTCTCGGCCCCCGCGCCAGTTTCGGGCTGGTTGGCGCGGAATCGGGAGACTTCGGAACCATGGCGCTCGTGCACGGTGAAGACTGCGAGCTGGGGTCAAGCGGTGAGGCATGACCCCGCGCGCGGGGTCCTGAGTTGGGAGTGTAGGGACCGTGGCATGACTGTAGGTGGTGGGGATTCTGGAGTGGTCTCTTATTTTGTCTTAGGCGCGCATCCGGGTCGCCGTACTGGTCTTTTAGGGCGCGGACCTCGGCCATCCCGGGTAGGACCCCTTTGGTTGGTATCGGGTGGTGCTTCCTTTTAGGACCGTTTGCACCTGGCAAACCAGAGCACACCCCCTGCAGGGCCTGTGTCACTCCTGGTGTCCACACTAGTCTGCATTTTCTTTTTATTTCTTTTGGTGAGCGCGTTCCACGTGCTGGGCACACCTTCATCCAGACTGGCCCCGGTGGGGCACGGGTTTGCTTCAAAGTATCTCCGGACTCTGGCCCCCCCCCAAGTATCTGCTTGAGGGCTGGGGCAGAACGGATGTGGGCCCTTTCTATAGAAGCTCCCAGGAAAATTGCTTATATCTTGTAACTCAGCAGGAGAGAAAGGTCTAAGGGCTGTCACCGCAAGATACAAATGGGTTTTGTCTTTTTAGGTAATGGATTTCTACTTTGTGCGTTAACAATTTTTTCTTTAAATTCTGTCGAAAGTTCTTCAAGTGCTGCATAGAAATAATATTCACAATCTAGTCGTCTCTGGTGAAGTTCCCCCCCCTCCAAAAGCATCAGCTCAGCAGCATTTGGGATGTCATATATATGACTCCGTTTTCAGTAGTAATCTTTTACTTCCAAAAATAGAATACAAAAATGTAAATTGGCTTTGTCTGATTTCTGATTTTTGAACTGTGTTCATCTAGTGTGACTTAACTTCAGTGAACTTCTAACTTAAAATCAGATGCTTCACTTTCTTAGCTCAAGCTCCATCACCTGTCACTCAAATACATCACCATTAATGAGAACTTGCTTTCTAATCAGCTTCCTTTGCATTCACCTAGTTGTGAATCACAGATTTCAATTTCTTCTAGCCTTTCGTTTTTAAGACAATTTATTTTGGAGAGTCGTCTAGCCTGGATTACAAATGGGGTGTGGGATGTGAGTATGCGAACAGTCTTTGCAGCCGTCCATCAGTGATTTGCCACTAGGGTGTCTTTCTTCACCCTAAAAACTACGTCATCTACGAACATCAAGAAATCACTCTTCGGAGGATACTGTGTAATCTTGAGACTCTCTTAAGTCATGGTGTTGATTAAGTAGTTGCTGGAGCTTGTGACTAGAATTTTTTCCTTAGAGCAGAAAGATTGTTACCTGAAAGACTGTTGCAGGCTAGTGTCTGTCTGCTTTTGGGGAGAACGGGGGTACTTCAGATGGTAATCTTGAAGCAAATATTTAAACTTTTGTAATGGGTTATTTTCATGCTTTTTGGGGTTAACTTACCTACATGAAGCATTGGACACATTCCAAGAAGAAAATTCTAGGCCTTTTTTCCCTTAGGTATTAGAAGGTGGGGCACCTTGACAATGGCAGTGAAAAGTTGAAAGGTCTGTAACTAGCTGTTATTATATATGAAAAGGGATCAGGGAGAGTTTAATGATTTAAAAAAGCAGGTACGGTGGTTTATTCATTTGTTCATTCAGCAAATATTTATAATGTACCTACGAGGTATAGGCAGTCTGCCAGACTCTGGTGCAACAGTATTACAGTGGTAGGTAAGCTGGACATGTATTTTATCTTCCTGGAGTTGAGATGGTAAAGATCTAATTATGTGTGGTGCTATATTGAGGCTTCTCTGAGCAAACTGCTTTGCTTTATTTTTGCTTTCTAGAAGCTAGAACATGGTGCTGCTAGGTGTGGTGTGTGTGGGCGGTGTGTGTTTGTATGTGTGTGTCTACCCTGTATCTGTACACACATAACACAAACATTAAATGAGATTCTGTACTGCTGAGTACAAAGTAAGCCGGGGATCTTCATTTAATGCTTAACAACCTTATGGAGCAGAGATGATTATCCCCATTTCCCAGATGAGAACTCTGAGGCTCTGCATTAGTCAGAGTCCTTAGGTGTAAGCTGCAGGAGCCAACTCTAGCTGATGTAAATAGAAAAAAGGAATTTATTGGAAGGATTTTAGGGATTAGAAGGATATGTTGTTCACAAAAACTCCAGGAGGATTGGAGAGTCAGTCAAGGGGCTGCTTAGCCAGGAATGTGATTAAAGTCATGTCCCAAAACTGGTCTACTGAGGAGGTCATTGCCAGCCATGGCCAAGTACTTGATGTTATAATTTGTACCTTGGGACATTGCTGGCTCCGTGAGCCCAGGTAATCCTCTTGCAGCTGATACTACTTCTAGAATCTTCCTTTAGCCCACCCCCCCCTTTCCTTCTGTCACAAGCGTCTGATTGAAAGTCTGAACTGGTGTTCTTAATTGATAGAGCCTCTTTTATATGTTCATGCTCTAGTTGCAAGGGTGTCTGGGAAAGAGCATCTGGTTTTGCAACTTATGCAGTGACATTTGGGCTCTGTGTGTCCGAGCAAGATTTATAAGCGGGGAGTTTCACAAATAGGTTCAGGTGCTGGGCAGCTTAAAAACCAACAAGACATCTGATCACTGCAGCTCAGAGACACTAACTGGTGGTCTCATGTCACCCAGTAAGTGGTGGAGTTGGATTGTACTGCTTTTCCCTAATCTGTTCTCCCACTCTACACTTTGATGTCAGATTTATCTTCCATACTGACTTTCTCACGGTTTCTGAATGCACTTGGCAGTTTCATCCCTTTGTAATTTGGCTCATGCTTTTTTTCAGTGCTTCTGCCCCTTTTCCCCCTATACAATGAATGGTGAAATTCTATTTCTCTTCCTGGGTCAGTGTTGGCAACCTCCCCTGTGAAGGCTTCCCTGATTCCTCAGGCAAAATTAACAGTGCTCATTTCTGTGTTTCCTGAGTACTTTGTTCTTCCTTCTTATTGGGCACCGTGTCTGTATGATCGTGGGAACCTCAGGTCCTTTTGCTTTATTTGACTGTGAGCCCCCTTGACAACAGGCAGCTGTCTCTTGCTTGTAATTGTATCCCAAATCCTTTAGAGTGGCACAGTATTGCCTGTGAAGTAAGTTCATTTGAAGAACTGTAGATTTCGTCAGGATAGTCTACTAAAGGGGTCCACGGAGTCTTTAAAAATATACTGAGACCAACTTTTCACTCTCACTGGTCATGCCCAATAATCTCTGAAACGTTTTCACGTAGGCCTGCTCATGATTTTTTGAAATCATTTGAGTGACACCCAAGATTTGTGGCTGTCATCATCAACTACCTGCTTTCCTTAATTTTTACTTAACGCTTTTTTGAAAATGGACTTAAAAGATGCAAAAGTCAAACAATAGACTGAGATGGTAGAAAGAGATTCCATTTCCAGAAAGCTAGAAAAAATAAGATCTCTAATTATGCTTCACCTTTAAGATCTAGTTTTCAACAGTTTATTGTCAGCATTTAAATTTAACTTTAAATTGCATCTTCTATTTCAGTCAAACACTTTGTCAGTCAGTTTAATGTTGTTATGAATGTTCCAGAGGGATTGGAGCTTTTAGGATTCATCTCATCAATACTTCTTTTCTGTGCCTACTCCTTTTTATAAAATAATTAGCATCAAATACAATAAAATACTCAATTTCACAGACCTAGATGGCAATCGTGCTAAGCTGAAACGCACGGCTGGCAGGCAGCACTGCCTCGCTTGCCTTGGTTATTCTTCAGCTGGTAAATGAAAGTCTTAATTTTGTGGATGAACTCTTTTCAGTGTATGTGTGTGGTGGTCAGTTGATAATGACCAAAAACATGAATAATTCAAAAGTTGAATGAACGAACACTGAGGCCTTCTGATATTCCAGTAATTTTTGACAAAATACATTTTAATCTTTGTAATTTTGCACTATCATACCATGTTGTAACCGACTGAGTGAGGCCTGGAAGTTAGTGAAGGATTCAATCTCTTCAGAGCCCTACTTGTTAAATTCTCCCAACCACCCACTTGATCCCTGCTTTGAAATTCCAAGTACTTTATCTGCCCCTCTGTTAGGGCAGGTATCCTAAAGACTGGTTTTGAACTAGTTGTTAACTTATCTCCCATTTTAGATTATGAATTCTGTGAGTACACAAACCATGTCTTTCTGATCTTTGTGTCTTTCAGAGCGCCTAGTACAATGCAAAAAGCAGATGCTCCTTCAAAGCCTTTCAAGTGTTAATAGAATACAAAATGACTTGTCCTTCTCCTATAACTCTGCTTATGGGCTGTCATTTTTAATGGAAAGGTTATGGACTAATGGCTGATCTCCATTCTGCAGTGTCCCCATAAGATATCAGTTGAATTTGGAATTTTCCTCTTTGGGGAGAAAAAAATAACAGTTGCTTCAGTTATTTTCACTGGGTCTTAGAGAAAATTTCTGGAGTCACAGGAGCTGCATGAATATGACCTTTGAACTTACTGTCTACAATATGAAAAGTATGTGTGTATAATATTAAAATTGTTACTATTGGCTAGAAACATCCCTGTTACTGAGGAAAGATGGCTGGCAATTTTCTAACATTTCCTATAAATTTGGCTTTTTTTCAGCTCTGTCAGATTCAGGGAGTTTTGTAGCTTCTCGATCCAGGCGAGAAAAGAAATCAAAGAGAGGGCGCCAGGAAGCTCTAGAAAGACTGAAAAGGGCTAAAGCTGGTGAGAAGTATAAATATGAAGTAAGTAACCATTTTTCTTTTTTTTTTCCCCCTCCTGTGCTTTATCTGATTCATAGCCTGTCGGTATTTTATGTCCCCTTTGTCATTGATGAGAAATAAGCATATAATTCGCTCTTGTTGTGATAGTCATTTCTTACTATTAAACAAGCATGGGCATGAAGTAGATTTGCACATTGTGTACACTGCTTGACCCTTTGAGTTCCTGTAAGGCACTTTACGCATGCTATTCAAATTCTGATGAAAGCAGATCTACATTTTTGTCCTTATTAAGCACACTGTAGCTTTGGTAAGTCCCATAGCTTTGTTGAGGGAAACTTAGAAATGCTTTTACCTTGCTCTTAAGGTATTGAGCAGTCTAGCTAAGCACTACTTCGTGGAGAGAATTTTTCTAATTTCATCTGCAAGGGGTGAATCTGCAAGGACTTGGGCCTTACTCCTGTTGTGTCCTATGTGTAAGATTGAATGTGATGCCCTTTTGGCCTGCAGGTAAAAAAGGAAAAAAAAGGAGCGGCTGCCATCTAGACAGCATTGTCTGGGTTCCCTTTCAGTGTGCTTCCTATATCTTAGAGTATCTTAGCTGCCTTAGGGCTAGAAAGTGATTAATTAATACTGGAAAATAATGATAACTCCAACTGCTCATATACTTTTTTAGCAAACACTGTTTTAAGTTCTTTTACTAATAGGTTCATTTATTTAATCTTTCCAATAATCATGAAAAAGTTAGATACTATGATTAACAGCATTTCACAGGTGAGAATCCTGAGGTCACAGTGGCGGATCCTGGAGCCTGGATTTGAGCACAGGCAGTCTGGCTTCAGAATCTGCATATTTAACCATGGTATATACTGTGCTATGCAATTAAGAAAGTAGAAGAGTGTTTTTTTTTTTTCACTTGCCATCATTCAGTCAAGTTAAGTGAGTCAACCAGATCACAAAGGGTTGCTAAAAGGATTACAGTAAAGCAGGAGTAAAGCATTTTTAATGTAGGAACTTCTGTAAAGGAGTTCTGTGGGGGCATTTCAGATGTTGACACGATGTGACTGATTTTTCTTTAATCACTCATGTTAATTGCATGGCTCTAAGGGTTCATGGCAAGCAGTAGCTCTGTTTTGTGACATAGAGTCAAAATGACATTTTACTCAAAATAATTTGTTAAAATAGTTTTCTGGTATCTTTTTGCTAGTATATTAAAGTGAGTTACTTAAATAAGAGACAAAGTATGCCTGATAGACTTCAACCAACAAAAATCACCCTGCCAGTTCCCTTCCCCTGCCAAAAGAAACTTGGTCAGTATAGTAATATTGTTGGATGGGTTTGTGTTTGGGTTGTCAAAAACTGAATTCGGTAGGGCAGGTAGTTTCTGTTATCAAATGGTGAAAGGCCAAATCAACATTTTCCAGTGATCCCTATGGAGCAGATTAAATAGCTGGTGAAAACCAAGCCTGGTCCTGTCATTGTTAGTCTCATTGCTATGGCGGGAGTCTAGTCAGCTCTGCACATCGGGCTCTCAAAGCTCCACGTCCAAGCGATTTTTCCTGGAGTCTTAGCTTTTCAGCTGGAGTTAGTCATTTCTTCTAGCCCCTTTCCCACTTGAACTCTGGAGAGAAGGGGGGGATTTTTAATGAGGTGTCTTTGAATTCTTCTAAGCAGACCACCAAATTTGCACCTGGGATGCCGATGGCCTGTTACTGTAGCCGCTGAGGTGGCTGCCTCTGTTCTGCTTGTTGCTTACGTTGTGAAATGCTCTGCTCTGTTCATGTCAATAAATCCTGGTGTTCTGGCCCTCCTGCAGTTGGGCAGCTCATGTTGCTGGAGGACTTGCCCTTCACCTAGCTCGGCATTCCAGTCTCTGCAGTCTCAGGGCCTGAGAACGGTAGGGCATCAGTGGTAATGCCGACAGGGATCACTGAAACATTGTTTCTAGTGTGTCTGTAGAATACCGAGCGAGTATGCTTGTTGTGCTGAGTGGGAGAGGGAGATAGATGGGGGAGGGTTTCCTTTTGAACTATATTTGGTTGGTTGAATAGTTCATAAAATTGTCAGTTTGCAGGACATCATCAGCTAGTGTAGAGGGGGTTAGCATGCCTTATGGGTTTGCTAAGTACAGGAGAAACCAGTCTAGAAGTTACAAGTGAATAATCCCCAAAGCAGCTACCAAAGAATTGGCTATAATTCAGTTTGTTTTTTATGAAGCCGATGAGTAATTGATGGTGTGACAAGTGTATTATGCTAATGGAATCATTTAATATCTTGTGTTAACACCCACGTAAAAGGAATACTAAGTTAATTGATGTCTATTTAAGGAAAACCTGGTAGTGGTGTTGAATGTCAGAACTCATGATTTGGTTGCAGCTACTCCTTCAGGCTGCCATTCCAGTTTCAATTGGACGATTTTCCATCAGAAATGTTTAACGCTTTCACTCCGTTTGAAGCTTTCTCAAACTTGTATGATGGCAGGTTGAGGACTTCACAAGTGTTTATGAAGAAGTTGATGAAGAACAGTATTCGAAGCTGGTTCAGGCCCGTCAAGATGATGACTGGATCGTGGATGATGGTATGTGGGAGGAAATGGCCTCCTAGACGCCGTACTAGTTGTGTTGTGTAGAGTCTTGTGCAGTGGAGTTGCTGCTTTGCACGAGCAGACGTAAGACACTGTGAAGATCATACCATTGGTTCAGATTTTTCTCAAGTACAATATTTGAGAGTGCAGAGGCAGTACAATATGAAGTTTGTTTTGGGATATTTGGAGAGTCCGGCCACATATCTCAGGAGCTAGTATAAAACCTCCAAGAAGGGGCTAGGAATTGGGAGGAACCATGTACCTGTGGGGTATCCTCGGGTGATGTGGGGATAAGAAAACTACCTGTTGCACAGAATGTCTATGAGGATTACACAAAGCTCTTTGCGTGAACAGTAACCTGGACAGTGGAAAGCTCTGGGCAGAGGCTGGTCCCGATGTTCTTACAACCCATGTGGAAAGCCCACTGGTTACTGCTTGTCGGGTGTGACTTCTTGGCCATGTGATTGCTGACCACTGGTGGGGGGGGGGGTGTGTGTAGACTGCACCTGTGACCATATTTATGTTTCTTTTTCTGTAGTTGGACTCAGCTATATTGCCACTTTTCCCTGGAGACTGAGGTGCTTTTTCTGGGCCTCTGTGATCTCGATTCTTGTACTTTTTATTCTTTTGGTAGAGCAAAACTACTGCTAAACATCCTGTTGTGGCAGACTTTGATCCTGAGGGCCAAATTGTTTCCCTAGCTCACCTGGATGGGCATAGCATATTTCCTTTTGTTTTGACTCAGCAAACCTGCTGTGTATGTAAATGTTGTGTCTCATCTGGCACTCATCTGAACCAGGTTTCTGCTACACTTAAAGATGGCACAGGCCGGGAGAACATCTGAGTGGGTATAAAAGGTGTTTTGTTGTGGTGGTGGTGGCTAAAATACTACTAGCCACTTTTAGAAACTTGATTCCAATTTAAAATTTTGTCCTATAGATGGTATTGGCTATGTGGAGGATGGCCGAGAGATTTTTGATGATGACCTTGAAGACGATGCCCTTGATTCTTATGAGAAAGGTAACTATTTTGTTTCTAAGAGAGTGCCATTTTGAGATATAAAGCATTAACATTTGAGACGACTTGGTATTTTGACACGGGTTCCTTTAAGGGTAAAGGACCTACCACAACTGTTTTTAGGTGTGATATATGTTCTCATATTGAGAGAAGCGTAGTTCTGTAGAAAATTAAATGTAAAAAGAAAAACAATACCATGAAAGGAAGTTTCGTGTCTCTGTGATCCAAAGAGTTTGGTCTTTTACTTATTTTGGAATTTCATTTCTGTGGTCATTTTAGACTTGGTGATTTTGAGAGCTGCAGCAATAAATGATGTCTTTTAATTTCTACTGAATTGATGTGCTTACAATTTTAGCTCTTTGATAGTAGCATAGTACAATAATTAGATTTAGTAATCAACTTGCTTTGTCTAATCAAAATTTAAAATGATACAAATGAATGTGTCAGATTTTCTTAGCTACATAATCTTTGACAAAATGTTTTTTCTTAAGTAAACAAGCCTGATTTAGTTTCTGTAAAATGTGAAGGGGAAATTGTCTTTAGTGTTTGTTTTTTTGATTTGCTTCATTATTACCACCAAGTGTAGATCATGGGTCAGCAAATTATGGCCCACTCACAGCCAGTTTATTTTAAACCGCTTTATTGCACTGTAATTTACGTACCATACAATTCACCTATTTAAAGTGTACATTTCAGTGGTGTTTACTATAGTCACAGAGTTGCGCAGCTATCACCGTAGTTGGTCTCACTTTTTTTTTTTTTTTTTTTTTTTACCTCAGAAGGAAATCATGCCTGTTACTATGTAGGGCCCCAGCTCAGAATGTTTTTTTCTTTTCTTTTTTTTTTTTTAAATTTTAGGGAGGGAGAGTGCAAGCAGGGGACAGAGGGAGGGGGGAGAGAGAGAGAGAATCTTAAGCAGGTTCCACACTCAACACGGACCCTGATAGGGGGCTCAATCCCACGACCTGGGGATCATGACCTGAGCTGAAATCAGAAGTTGGATACTCAACTGACTGAGCTGCCCAGATGCCCTGCTTTTTTCATTTTTAAAAGGTGTTTTTAAAAAAGAAAAATGCAAGGAAGAATATGCAGCAGTGTGAGAGATGTGTGCAGCCACAAAGCCTAAAATCTGTTCTATCTTGTCCTTTTTTAGAAATACTGGGCCCTGATTTGTGGATTTTTAACATTTACTTTCTTCCTCTTCCCCCTTCTCAACCACATATACACAGACTTAAGTTTTCGTTAACTTGTTGAAAGTAAGTTTTAAAGCCATGATGCTTCACTTCTACAGGTTTCAATAGTGACCTCCTAAGAACAAGAACACTTGTGTACTTAGCCACAGTACTATTCTCATAATATTATCTAATGTATTGTTCATATTAAGATTTCCTCAGCCCAAAATGATACCTGTTTTTTCAAGTGCAGAGTCCATTTCAGTTTTTATGTCTCTTGAGTGTTATTTAGTATAGAACAGCACCATCCATCCTCTCCTCCCTCTCTGGCTTTTTTTTTGGGGGGGGGGTCTTTCATGACCTTGACATCTTTAAAGGGACCAGGCTGGTTTTGTTCACTGTTCCACAATCAGGGATTTGCCTGGTTGCTTCTTGGTGTATAGAGGTTAAATATTTAAAATTTTTTTAATGTTTTTCATTTTTGAGAGAGAGAGAGAAAGCACGAACAGGGGAGGGGCAGAGAAAGAGGGAGACACAGAATCCAAGCAGGCTCCAGGCTCCGAGCTGTCCGCACAGAGCCTGACGCGGAGCTCAAACCCACAAACTGTGAGATCATGACCTGAGCCGAAGTCGGACGCTCAACCGACTGAGCCACCCAAGTGCCCCTAGAGATTAAATATTTTGTCAAAAATGCAATATAGAAGAAATTGTGTCCTTTCCACTGATTATATCAGAGGCACATAATGTCATTTTGTCCTATTCTTGGTGATACTGAGTTTGCTCTCTTGGCCAAAGTGATGTTCATCAGATCTCTTCCTTATAAAGCTACTTTTCCACCTTTGTATTAATGTACATAAGGGATGATATGTGAGATCATGTGTATATCTTTCACTCACCAACTATCACCCAATGCTTTCAACATCTATTGATGACTTTCCTTTTTTTTCCTCTTTCCTTTTTAAAATGATCACTTTAAACTCAAAGATTGAAATAAAATTACTGTTTTAGTTCAGTATCCATTATCATTATTTTTCTTTTTGATGTTCAAATTATCCTAAATTTGGCAGCTCAAAGGAGCTGCCTCCTATGTCTTTTTGACATGACCACTTCGGTCTTTGAGCATTTCCTTGCTTCCTGGGCTAGGAAGATGTTCCAGGTTCTCATTGTATTATTCCTGTCGCTGATCTGGAATCAACCGTTCCCCCCCCCAAGAATCATGGCTCCTTGAGTGGAGAGTGGTATTCAGATCAGGAGGATGGATGGTACTCTTTGCTACTGGGTGTAATGGTTTTTAGGCCCTTTTAGTGACTAGAACTAAGAGATTCTATATGTGTGTCTGTCATGATTTTATAGTGATACATTCATTTCAAATATAGTACCACAGGGTTCTTACTTTGTCTTCTCCAATTCTGTATTTGTATCTGCCTTCAACGTCGTGAAAACCCTTGTCCTTTATTTTTCTTATTTATTTATTTAAAAATTTTTTAACGTTTATTTGTTTTTGAGACAGAAAGAGACAGAGCACGAGTTGGGGAATGGCAGAGAGAGAGGGAGACAGAATCTGAAGCAGGCTTCAGGTCTGAGCTGTCAGCACAGACCCAACGTGGGGCTCAAACTCACATACCGTGAGATCATGACCTGAGCCGAAGTCAGACGCTTAACCGACTGAGCCATCCAAGCAGCCCGAAAACCCTTGTCCTTTAAAATACACGCAAAATAATTTTAGAAGTTTTAGAGCTACTAAACCAGTATGTCTACTGACAGCCTTTCTAAGTGAAGTTTATTATTTCTTTGCAGTTTGGGGTGCCCAGGTGGCTCAGTTGGTTAACTGTCCAACTTCGGTTCAGGTCATGATCTTGCATCTCATGGGTTCGAGCCCCGTGTTGGGCTTTGCACTATCAGTATGGAGTCTTCCTTGGATTGTCTCTCTGCCCTCCCCCATTCACGTGTTCTCTCTCAAAATAAATAAATAAATAAATAAATAAATAAATAAATCATTTTATAAACAATTGAAAAAGTTCTGGAGATCAGTTGAACAATGCTGTGAATATATGTAACTTTACTGAATTGTACATAAAAATGGCTAAATAATTTCTTTGCAGTTTTATTTGTTCTCACTAAGGGTGTATAGTTAGAGGATTGTGTTTGGAAGGTGCGTGAAGTATTTTTTTCTTTGTGCTATTTTATCAGTTTACTACCAAGGTTCATTTGTGTTTGTATTCAAATTAGGATTTAAAAAAATCCTTTGTTTTAATTTCAATTTTTGAATATTGTGAAAGATTTTCATGATTTCAAAATCAAAACGATACTGAGATCAAGACTCAGATAAATCTTATCCTCATCACTGTGCTCTCTACTTGGTTTTTACCCAGTTTCCCTAGGTAATCATTTTTAATAGTTTCTGATTATCCTTCCTGTTTTCCTTCCACAAAAGAAATAAGGATAAATGTAATTTTTTAATGTTGGATGTTACTTAGTCATTCATTAGTTATGGTAAATATGTGGACTGTCTTTCTGGTTTCTGCCAACCTGTGTAATGTAGGGACTCTACACGGTGGTACCATTTGGTAGCAATGTGGCTAATTGTGTATTTGTAGTTTTTGTGTGTCCATGAAGAAGAGAATGAAAGGAACCTGTGTGCTTTTTATCTCCCTGAACGGAGGAAGACTTTGTTTGAGTTATGGCTTTGTTGTGAATTGTCTTTATCATCTTTAATGACTCCCATCAGTTACCTGGACCTGAGTTTTGTTATCTGTAAGTTAGGTTGCACTGGACCCAGAGGTTTTTGATGAAAGGACCCATGTCCTGGTCATCTCAGTGCCAGTCACAGTAGCACGTGCAGAGAAAGTATGCAGTATTTGTTGAATACACGAGTCATCTTTTTGTTTCCATTGTCATCTTGTTATCTCTTCCTAGTAATACATCAGTGAAGAGAATGACTTGGCATTCTCAGTTTTATACGTCTTTATTCCATGCTTTGCCACCATTCATCCATGAGTCCCCACTGCCTCAGTGCCCCTCAGGAGAGCCCAATAAGGTCCCTAAGATCTTAGGAAGGGAAAGAGAATTCTGTAGTCCCCTTGGAAGACTTAGAAGAAATTGGGGAGTTTTGCATAGATGTAAAAGGACAACTCTCTGGTGTGGATCCAGTCCCTGACATGTTTTCAAATAGAAGCAGAAAATATTAACTAAGTCCTAATGAAAAAACAAGTAGGAAAATGAATAAAACAAATAAAACAGAAGTACTAACACGGTGAAAGATTCTACATCAGATGTTGACTCCTATTCTTTATGTTTCTTTTTGTCCTTTTCTAGATACTACTAACCTACAATGGGGAGATTAAAGCCTACTTAAGAAACCTTCCATGCTATTCAAACCTCTGTTGACCTTCTCTTTTGATACCCTGTATTAGGACCTGTATTTTGTGTTGTAAACATTTTGGCCATTAATTTTATTCTGGTTTCAAACTGCCAAATGACTTCAATAAAAAATTATTTCTCATATGTTTTTTCACAAATGTTCTACAGTTTTTTCATTTTTAGGTACACGAAAAAAATGCCCTTTTTGCAGTTAAATACACATACGTTTTATTATAATTGATGTTTAATAAGTTAACAATGTTTGTAGCCATGACCATTATCTAGTTCCAGAACATTTTTTTTTTTTTTTTTCAACGTTTATTTATTTTTGGGACAGAGAGAGACAGAGCGTGAACGGGGGAGGGGCAGAGAGAGAGGGAGACACAGAATCGGAAACAGGCTCCAGGCTCTGAGCCATCAGCCCAGAGCCCGACGCGGGGCTCGAACTCACGGACCGCGAGATCGTGACCTGGCTGAAGTCGGACGCTTAACCGACTGCGCCACCCAGGCGCCCCAAGTTCCAGAACATTTTTAGCACCCCAGGTGGAAACCCATACCCATTAAGCAGTCGCTCCTCAGTCTTCCTTCTCCTATCACCTGGCAGCCACTAGTCTTTGTCTCTGTGGATTTGCCTATTTTGAAAATATGTGGCCATTTGTGTCTGGCTCCTTTCATTTAGCATAATGATTTAAGGTTCCCTTATGTTGTAGCATGTATTAGCACTTCCATCCTTTTTGTGGCTGAATAATAATCCATTGCAAGGCTATACCACATACTGTTTATCCATTTATTAGCTGATGGAATTTGGGATGTTTGTACCTTCTGGTTATTGTGAATTGTCCTGCTACAAACATTCATGTGTAAGTTTTTGTTTGAACACCTGTTTTCAGTTCTTTTGGGTATATACCCAGGAATGGAATTAAGTGTGTATATTTTTATTTTTTCCTCACACAAAAGAGATTTTTCTGTGGATGCTTTTATACTCTGTTTTTTCACTTAACAGGGTGACCTGAAAATCATTCCATATTAGCACATGGAGATACTTCTTTCTTACTTACTTATTTCTACATACTTGCATAGTATTTAACTGTATAAACATGTGATGATGGTGTATTCAAATGGTTTCCGTGAGTTGTCAATTAGATTTTCAACAATTTGCTTTCACAAAAAAATCTGCATTGAGTAACTTGGTGTGTGTGGTGCTTTTCTCAGAGAAAACTCCTAGAAGGAGGATTGCTGGCTCAGAGAGTAAATGCACATGGAGTTTTAGGAGATACTGCTCCAGTACTTGTCCCATTTTGCACTCCCATGAACAGTATGAGTGTCCATTTAGACCCTATGGCCTTGCCAACAGAGTGCATTGTC
This sequence comes from Lynx canadensis, assembly GCF_007474595.2. Taxonomy (NCBI): domain Eukaryota; kingdom Metazoa; phylum Chordata; class Mammalia; order Carnivora; family Felidae; genus Lynx; species Lynx canadensis. The sequence continues at coordinate 20,343,807 of NC_044321.2, forward strand.
AGGCCTTTGGATTTTTGGCATTCTGATACGTGAGAAGTGACATCTGAATGTGGTTTTCATTTGCGTTTCTTCTACAGATGAAGTTGAGCATCTTTTCATGAAACTTAGAGCTGTTTATACATTTTTAATTTTTAAGTTTTTTTAATGTTTGCTTATTTTTGAAGGAGAGACAGAGTGAGCGGGGGAGGAACGGAGAGAGGGAGACACAGAATCCAAAGCAGGCTCCAGTTTCTGAGCTGTCAGCCCAGAGCCTGATGCGGGACTCGCACTCACAAACTGTGAGATCATGACACGAGCTGAAGTCAAATGCTCAACCCACTGAGCCCTGACTGTTTATATATTTTTTAATGTGAACTGTATGTTTGTGTTTATTGTGCACATTGTTTTTGGGCCTTGGGGCTTTTTTAATATCAGGGAATTTCTTAAAGTTCATTTATTTATTTTGATAGAGTGCTTGGGCATGAGCAGAGAAGGGGCAGAGAGAGGGAGAGAGAATCCCAAGCAGGCTCCACACTGTCAGCACGGAGCCTGATGTGGGGTTCAAACTCCTGAACTGTGAGGTCATGACCTGAGCTGAAATCAAGAGTCAGATGCCTAACCAACTGAACCACCCAGGCACCCCAGGAGTTTTTTTTAATCAGAAAAATTGGTTCTTTATCTGCAAAGCACTGCAAAAGTTTTCTTGTGTTTTGTCTTTAAACCTGTTTCTGGTATAATTGAATCTGTCAATTTTTTTCTTGCAGATGGATTTTGAATCTGTTAGAAATACTTTTCTTATACCCAGCTTACAAAGGAACTTGAAAGTATTTGTCTATTTTCATTAAAAATTTTTTGATCTGTGATTTTTTTTGTGTTGGTACTGTTTTCTTTACAATTGGAGAGCCAACACTACTTGTTAAAAAGTCCATTTTCTCCCCAGTGATATAAGATGCCACCTTTATTATATGCTAGGTTACACAAGTAATTCAGTCTTTTCTGGATTCAATTTTCTATTTCATCTGGTGGATATCTTCTTTTAAAAATTTATTTTAATATTTATTTATTTTTGAAAGAGTGAGACAGAGCATGACTAGGGGAGTTGCAGATAGAGAGGGAGACGCAGAACCTGAAGCAGGCTCCAGGCTCTGAGCTGTCAGCACAGAGCCCGACATGTGGGGCTCAGACTTACAAACCCTGAGATCATGACCTTAGCCGAAGTTGGATGCTAAACTGAGTCATCCAGGCACCCCTGGTGTGTGTATTCTTACGCCACACTGTATTAACTATTCATTCTAGGTCTTTTTGAGGTAGAGAGTTCTGGAATGAATCAGAAAGAGGGAGTAAAACTGGCAGTATTAGAAGAGTTTGTAGGTGATTAACACATTGCCATAAGAGAAAACATGGAAAAGATGTTTCCGTGCCGTTTAGTGTTGTTACAACATATTGTGTGTGTGTGTGTGTGTGTGTGTGTGTGTGTGTGTGTGGTTGCTCTTCCTCAGAAGATGGAAATTAGGATGCTACACTACCATGATTGGTAATCCTATTTCTTCATAGTTCAGTTTTCCTGCCATCAGGATAGCACTAAAAAAGATGATCTGATGAAGGCTGCTAGGCTAATCCTCTGGTTCCAGATGAGCTTGGTTGTTTCATTTCTCTTGGAGAAAAAACAAAAAAAAAATCCTACCTTTTAAAAAGATTTCTGGGGGCGCCTGGGTGGCTCGGTTGGTTAAGCATCCGACTTCGGCTCAGGTCATGATCTCACGGTCCGTGGGTTCGAGCCCCGCGTCGGGCTCTGTGCTGACAGCTCAGAGCCTGGAGCCTGTTTCAGATTCTGTGTCTTTCTCTCTCTGTGACCCTCCCCCGTTCATGCTCTGTCTCTCTCTGTCTCAAAAATAAATAAACGTTAAAAAAAAAAATTAAAAAAAAATAAAATAAAAAGATTTCTGTTCACACTAACAATAGCCATTAAACAGTCCTGCTTAGTAACTTATCCTGATATTTAGTGTTTCATCGGTTTTTTTTTAAGATTTTATTTTTAAGTAATCTCTGTATCCAACATGCAGCTCAAACTCACAACCCTGAGATCAAGAGTCACATGCTCCACCAGTTGGGCCAGCCATGTCCCCCATCATCAGTTTTTATAATAACATTTAGCCAAAGTTTTCCTGAATTAAGCCACTTTTAAAGATTCTTCCCTGTGTACCACGTATAAAGTCTCATATTTTTGTATTTTATTATTTCTTTTTTAGTAGGCTTCACGCCCAACATGGGACTTGAACTCATGACCCCAAGGTCAAGAGTCACATGCTTTACCAACTGAGCCAGCTAGGCACCTGTGTTTTTGTATTTTGAATTCTTTATGTTTTTCTTTTCATTCTCCTATGCAGAGGGCAGGTGACTAGGCTTTTAGTTGTACATGTTTATGACTAAGTTGTATTCCAACAGGCAAAGATGAAAAAGCACGTACTAAAGACAGGAGGAATGTAAAGAAGACTGTGGTGACAAAACCAAACAATATCAAGTCACTGTTCATTGCTAGTGCTGGGAAGAAGACTGCAGATGTGAGTTTCATGGTTTCCTTGTATTTTGTCTTTTTCTTTGAGAAGTAAATTTAGTATTTGATTGTATGGACAATAGGTGCTCAGTGTTCTTGAGCTCAGATATTTCCATTGTATTTTCCCGCTTTCACGAAGTTGGATGTGTATTTCTAGATGAATTTAGGCACCTCATTGTTTGGAACTTGGAGATAGAAAAGTGAACGGACAGGGTGTTTATTTTATTGATTAGCCGGTGGCTCCTGGAATGAGGGTGAAAACAGGATGGGGGCTCTAGGTTTAGGAGTTGCATGTACACAGGTGGTGGTTAAGATCTGAACGGTAGGTGAGTCCTCAGGGTGGGGACTGAAGAGGGAAGGACTGACTGGTTGGGTTCTTCCTTTCACAGACACATGGTGTGGGTGAGAACGTGAAGTGCAGGGCTTTCTCATTCTGTCTCCAATTATACTTTTCAGAAAGCTGTCGACTTGTCTAAGGATGATCTGCTAGGTGACATTCTCCAAGATCTGAACACTGAGGTAAGTCATTCTCGGGGAGTTGTCAAATATGCGGGGGACATAGGCTGAAGAAACAATTCAGTAATTTTACAAAACAGACTGCTGCTAGAATTTAAAACAAAAAATTCAACGACAACACAACCCCCCCAAAACACACACATGTGCGCACGCGCGCACACACACACACACACACACACACACACACACAAACAACTCTCCAAATTGGTTTCTTACCACTTTAGGTGAGTAGTTTCCAGCTGTTACAAGCTATGCAGTTATGTCGATGGGGCTGCGTGGGGATGTGTTTGAGGTAGTAAGAACATACACGAGTCAGTTCTGGGAATGCACGCTGCTTGTGTTTAGTTGTTGCAGTGTATGTTCCCGAAATAGATTGAAACCTGTCAGTCTGCACAGTCAGGCATGAGATCCTCATCTTGAATTCAGAGAGGGAGTGAAGGAAGAGGCAGTGAGCTGTTCCTGAGACAACTCAGACAGGCTCGGCTGCTCTGGGAGTTTACACTGGGGCTGTTACACGTGGAGACTAAATTCATTTAGAGGTGTGTTTCTTTCTAAGTAACGCTTCGTTAAAACAACACCAACATGTGTAGTTCTAGCTTGACAGTTTTTACATGCAATATCCTGGAGGGGTAGGGGAAAAGTATGTTAAGTTGTAAAAAGAAAAAATTGGGTGAGAGGTGGATTTAATATCTGTTCTGGTTTTCTAGTGAGTCTGGTATTGTTGCTATAGTAACTGTAGTACATGAACATAGATCTGCTGGGGGAGCAGGGAAGGAAGAATGCTTTGCTTATTAGGCTTCATTGGGGGGAAGAAATGTACTTTTTCTGTCTTCTGGTAAGCCAAGCATGGCAGTGAATGTCTGTCTTACTCCTCCTTTTAAAGACACCTCAAATAACTCTACCACCTGTAATGATACCAAAGAAGAAAAGATCCATTGGAGATTCACTGAATCCTTTCTCTGTGCACACCCCCAAGGTAAAGTGAGTGGAAAAACCTTCAATCTTGATTTGTATTATTGCTTAAAACTTACTTTGTTGCTTTTCTATGTGAGGGAAATGCTTTTGAATTTCTTCTTGATTTTTGTTTTAAATTAGGACTCCCTTTTGATTGTATAGTTTCATGTATTTCAAAAATAGCATGTGCCTGCTTCTTTCATAGTAAATTTTTAGTAACTAGTATGTGTTTATTATAGGTATTACAGCTGTGCTAAATGCAATAATTTTCTTCCTGGAAACAAGTATTTTTTTGGTAAACCTAGGTAACAGTAAAATAATGGAAGCTGTTACATTAATGATACATAAAATTGTCGTATAAATGGGAACTGTCGTTTTCTCCGGTCAGGGTAGGACAGTATAAAATACTATACTGAGGTTATACTCAGGTTTAACTGACCGAACATGTAAAAATATTTACAGGCAGTTCCTTCAAGAAAAACTGCTTCCCCTGTCTCAAGGAAGGAGCCTCCATTAACTTCTGTTCCCCTTAAACGTGCTGAATTTGCTGGTAAGTCTAATGTCAGAGCTGCAAGGCTGTTGAGCAGTTGCAAAATGCTGTCGGGAATGGAGGTCCCCTGAAGGAGGAAGTGGAGGCAATTTTGAAGGTATTGTGATAGCAGGTTTAAGGGTGAAAGATTTGAATCCATAGCAGCAAAAGTTAGAAAACATCCAATTTGGAGATTGAACAGGAATGCAGGCACGGTGTGGGAGGAAGGGTAGGCTGCTGTTGCCGTGTGGGGGAGGCCTTTGTGTTACATGGCAGCTCTACATGATGGGAATGTGTGATGACGCCTACAGGAGAGTCCGTGCCAGCTTTGTGTATAGACGACAAGAAGGACTCTGGGACAATGAATTTTGAAGACGGTGACTTTGATGAACCTATGGAAGCTGAGGAAGTAGATGTGGAGACCATGGCTGTCAAGACTTGGGACCAAGAGAGTGAGCCAGCAGAGGGGGTGAAACATGAGGCAGATCCTGGGAAAGGCCCCTTGTCCTACTTGTAAGAGCATTTTATGACTTTTTTGGCAGGTAGCACTACAAATGACTCAGTTGGATTTTGAAAGTTTTTGATATGTGATTTCTGCAGAGGAAGTTTCCTCCCAGATGTTTCTTGTTGGGACATTGATCAGGAAGATGATAGCAGTTTCTCAGCCCAGGAAGTCCAAGTGGATTCTGGTCACCTCCCGCTGGTAAAAGGGGCAGATGAGGAACAAGTGTTTCAGTTTTATTGGCTGGATGCTTATGAAGATCAGTACACCCAACCAGGTAATCATACGTATGGTAACCGCCTTTAGTACAGAATGGTGCCTTTCCCTTAAGTGCTTTAGTTACTATAATTGGCAAAGGCTCTGCCCTCACATCCATGTGTAGTAAAAGAGCACCATTCATTCATTGTGAAGTGTGTGAGCCACCCCGGTGGAGATCAGCTGTGGTATGAATAATCCTTAAAAATGTGTTTTCCGAAAACCAGTTATATGTGATTTTGGAATCTGTGCTTGTTGTTCACCTTCGATGTATCTGAAGTTGTAGTTATGCGCTTTCTTTTAAATGGAATCAGGCATTAATTTGTTTATTTAGCAAATTGAATACCTGCTGTATGCCAGGCAGTGAGATGCCGTGAATTAGCCGGACAAATTCCCAATCCCAGTGGAGCTTACATTCAACTGTGGTGGGAGTGGGTGGGGAAAAATGGGTGGTAAATAAGGTAAGTTGGTAAATGGTGTGAAGGCAGTTAGTTGGGGGATGGCCAGGGAAGGCCTGTTTGCGGAGACCACCATTGGGTGAGATCTGAGGCACGTGCTGAGCTGAGGAAAGAGCATTTCATTGTGATGAACTGGTGAGCACAGAGGCCTGGAGAGAGAAAGGAGACCGGTCTGATTGTAGCACAGCAATCCAGTGACAAGATTGGTAGAAAATGAAGTTGGAGGCAAAGGCAAAGGCCAGGTGATGAAGGACCATGAAAGCCACACTGAGGAATTTAGATCTCGCTCTAAGAATGGAGAGGGCTGCAGTGGAGGATCTTAAGTGCTGGTGGCGTGGCGGTGGTAGTCATATAGTTGGGTTTACTGTTTAACAGGAGCCTTCCGGTTTGTGTGGAGAATAAATAGGTCTGTGCGGAGAATAGTGTGTGTGTGGGGAGGGGAAGACTGGAGCCTGGAGATCATTCAGTACAGGGCAGGCATGCTGGTTACTTGGCCTAGTGATGGCTGTGGAGGAGGAGAGGAATGAATGTATTTCACATGTATTTTGACATGAATTTGTCACTGGATTGACATGGGGACTGACAGGAGGAATCGAGGATGGTTCCCAGGTCCTCCTCCGAATGAACTGAGAATGTGAATTCTGTCTCAGACAAAGCCAGGAGGCTCTCTAGTGTTTTTTTGTCCTCCTTGAGCCCTTCTTCACCCCAGGGTTGGGCATGCCAAGGTAGGTCAGATTAATATAAAATACCACATATATCCTTAAGCAGAGTTGCCTTCACTCGGATCCATTTCTGGGTGTGAGGGTAGATGCAACTGTGTATTTTTCAAAGTGGTTTCCCGGAGGCTGCATCCAGTGAAAATAGAGTATCCATGAAGCAAGTGAACGAGTAAGAGGAGTAAGCATTAACCATCAGTCTTGTAGGCCAGATTTATCTTAAAGATAACGAGGCATTGACATCCACTGGAAGGTTGTTAACAGTCTCTCCGAAGGGAGCGGAAGCATTAATAGGCCTCAGCATAGCAAATGCATAGGGACAGGTGCAGAGCCATTTGAGTAGTGAACTGCAGTGTGTTAGTTTTGTAGGTAAAGAATAAGCCCTGTTAAAAAATCTCAACCATCTTAGAAATGTTATCTACTTCAGCTGTGACAAGACAGTTCGGTTAGACCCTTGCACCTGTTTGGCTACTACCTTTGCTGCTCACCAGTGGAGGGTAGACTGGCAGGTGGGGTTGCATGCGGCTGAGCAGGTATTTCCCATCCAGTGCCGAAACCCAGGCCTGCCCTATCATACGGCTTCAGGGGACACCATTTTCACATGTGCTTCACGTGTCTCCCGCTCCCTGGAGTTCAACACTGGGGGGCTTGCTGGAGTTGCGCGATGTGGTGGGCCTGCCCTTCCCAGTGCTAGTCTCTCTGCTGGGTCCGCTCGGTGCTGGATTTGATACCCTGTCTTGGTTAATGGTCCCATCAAAACCAGAGACTCGGGAGCAAGCCTTGACTGCCCCTTTTCCTCACTTTCCTCACCATATCTTGTTAGTTTTCTCCTTCTCAAGGTGACAAGCTGTCTTCTCTTTCTCCTTGCGTCTTCCACCTCTGATCCCCGCTTGCCCCCTGAAACCATTGTGATAGCTTCCTGAGGGATCCCTCAGCTGTCATCCCCACATTGCTGCCAGAGCGATTGCTCAGCAGGGGAGCTCTCACCACGTCATTCCGTTGTTAAAAAAAAAAAAAACCAACAACAAACCCAAAACACACCTCAGTGGCTACTGTCTGCGACATAAAGTCCAAGTTCCTCAGGAAGGCTTCTGACACCTGCCGTGTATGACTTCTGTGTTCTAGAGATAGTTCCCTGTATACACCTGCTCCTGTTGATACCATGTGCCTTTACTCATGGTGTTTGACTGGAATGCCCTCACTGTCTCAGCCCAGGTGTGTCATCTCCTGGAAGTTTTCCTAATCCTCTAGACCAGCCTCATTTTCCCTGGGACCCCATCATACCCTTTCCTGGTGCACTGTTTGTCATACTACTTTGTAAAGATCTGATTCTGTGTTTTTCTTGCTCCAAAGTATTTTATTTAACTCCTGGATGGACGGGACCTTTTATTTCCAGCTTCCAGCCTAATGCCAAGCATGTAGTAGGTATTGAATAAATGTCCATTGAAATACACTGCATGGCTGTGGACAGGCCTGTAGATGCACATGGAAGGTTTCAGGGAGCCAGAGATGCATTCACTGCTGTTGTTGAGATTGCCTCTTGTAGCCTGCTAGCAGCGTGGGGGAAGAACGGGTAATGCAGAGAGACACGGTGCCGGCCAAGGTTAATCCACGTATAAACCAGCAGATTGCCCACTGGCAACTGCCAAGGATTAGAACCCGAAGCAACAACAGTCTTGTTTTCTGTGTGAAAATGAGTTTATTATTTCCACCTTTTGTTTACTTGTTGATACTCTGAGAAACCGACAGCATCGTTTCGCAAGACAAGGCTTAGAGCTGCACCATCCACTATGGTAGCCGCTGTCCACATGTAGCTCTTTAAATTTAGATTTAAAGTAATTAGAATGAAATAAAAAAATTCAGCTTCTCAGCCAGTAGCCACGTTTCAAATGCTTTAATAGCCACCTGTGGCTAGTAGCTACCAGATCCATGGATGGCATAGATAGAACAGTTCTGTCATCACAGAAATTTCTATTGGCTAGTGCTTGTCTATAGTCATAGTTGTTGGAGGTTAAGATCGAGGCATTGAAGCGTGGCTTTATTAGGAAAGCCACGAATTTATGATACGTATCGTTACTGAATCTCTGCTGCTAACCATAGTCAAAGATAGGCCTTTTCAACCACTATTGGGAAATATTCTGCATTTGAAACAGATACTAGTCTCTTATTGGCTTATCTCCCAAATGCTATGGTAAAAGGAAATTTCAAGTGCTGGAGAAGGCCTCAGGCAGTCTGGTCTAGTTATAGAGAAGGAAGTTAAGGCTTCAAAAAATAAAGTGGCCAGAGCTCTGGGCTTCTCACCCACAGTCCACTCTGCTGTTCTGTGGCACTTCTTAAGCTGCGTTCTCTGTGATTGATGCCAACGGGTTAAAAAGGACGACTTAAAAAAAAAAAAAGACGTCCTTTAATCTCAGGGGGTTGAACAGTTTCATCATGATAGCAGGTAATGATCACTGAGCCTTGGTGAAATCAATGCTGCTAATAAAAACGAAGTACTCCCAAAGACCCTGTTATTGTGTCTCACGTTTTTACAGATTCTAAGTAAGTCAGTTATTGCTGAATGCTCCATAATTATGAAAAGAGTCTTACTCTTTGCATATGGGAAGATATCCTGTCTTCATTATGACTTTTTCAAGGTTGAATAATCCTGACTGCACCTGGTTTCAGCTAGTAACTTTGGGGGGAATGTAATCTTTGTTTACCATGATCTTTTTGTGGCAAATGAGGCATAAACAGTGTCAAATGTGTTGCATGAAGTGTGATATTAGTTTGACTGTAAAATGAGCTATTTGAATCTGTGAATCCAATATTAGGGTCTTTATTTTTCTTTGCATGGAATTTTGTTTCTTCGTCTCTCACTGTTGTGAGGATGACTTTTAATTTTCTGAGCTCTTGTGATTTTTTTCTTTTTTAATCATTCCCCACAGTCCTCCCTTCCCTCTCCCCTTCTCCCCCCCACCCCAGCTGAAAATCACACAACTCTTTTAAGAATTTTAATCATGTGCAGAAATGAAATTTTTTAGATGGTCTTATTTCCACTAGAATGAGTGACAAAAGGAAGCACTGATGAGCTATCTTGTGAAACTGGAGTAATTGGCCTTGTGAACAGTAGCCTTTGCATGTGCCAGAATTTTCTTAGTGCTCAGACAAGTGGCTGTGTTGAGTGGCTATGCTGATAACTGCTGTCTAATTATGCACAGAGCTCGGGATTTTGCACAGTGGCCATCTTTTAGGTTGACAAACCTCTGGAGTCCTTTCTTGATATCCAGTTTTCATGAACAGTGACTTGATGTCTATGTAGAAAGGCTTGTTTTTACTTTGTGGTATACATTACATGGGAATCTCAAAAGGAGCATGTCTGCTGATTTGTTTGCTAGATCATTTTTTAAATAGGAATAGAAGAAAAACGAACATGATAAGCACCACCTATCCAGATATTTAAGTAGTGAGTGAGGTAGAAAGGGTAAAATAGGAGATAGTAGTTGAACTCTCTTATGACATCCTTATCATTATATAGAATATGATATATGAGATCTATTATGTTTTTCCCCAAATGCAATTTTACATATAGAAAAATAGTGATGCGCCATACATAGCTACTCTTATACATGAATGTTAATTTTTATTCCTAAGTACAAGTGCTAAAAAAGCAAGTTAGTATTCTCACACTTCACAAGAAGTTTCTTTTTATTTTTTAATTTTTTAAATGTTTATTTATTTTTGAGAGAGAGAGGGAGAGCACACATGCGCACAAGTGGGGGAGGAGGGGCAGAGACAGAGGGGGCAGAGGATCCCCAAGTGGGCTCTGCATTGACAGCAGTGAGCCTGATGTGGGGCTTGAACTCACGAACCACAAGATCATGGCCTGAGCCAAGGTCGGATGCTCAGCCGACTCAGCCACCCAGGTGCCCCCCCACAGGAGGTTTCAATAGAAGATTTGTTGGAGAATAGTTTGATTTTTTTTTTTTTTTTTGTTTCTCTGAATCTGGGTAGTCCCAGTTCTAGGGAAGTTTGTTTTTTCCTTACACTGACCTAGGGTATCTCTTTAATTTCTGAGGTTATGTATACATTGACCTGGGATGTCTCCCCACTTCCCCAGAGGTTTCTGCACTAACCTGGAGTGTCTCAGTAGTTCCCCAAGTGTGGATACTCAGACTTGGGATGTCTCCCCAGTAACTGAAGTTTATCTCTCTTTACCTGGGATATCCCGAATTCTGGGGAAAACGTTTACATCAGGTTGGAGAATCATTCTGCCCCCTGACATCTCAGCGGTCACGTTTTACTAGTGTGATGTTGTGTGGCATAAGTACTGAGTAAAGGAATTGGGCTTGGGGGGTGGGCAGCTGTTGCAAATTTACTATAAAAAATGGTGTGTCATGAAGGCATGAATGTGTGGACACGTTCAGTGAGCCTTCACGCTGCGCCTTTAATGTGAGTAATTGAAACACTTCTTTTCTCATGGTTTTCTCCTATTCTCTTAGGTGTGGTATTTCTGTTTGGCAAAGTTTGGATTGAATCTGCCAAAACCCACGTGAGCTGTTGTGTCATGGTGAAAAACATCGAGCGAACACTCTACTTCCTTCCCCGCGAAACGGTAATTGCTAGTGGTTAGCCTCTAATTCCAAGTACGTTGTATGTTCTGCCACCAGCCATATTCTTCAACATTTTCTTGAATTTGAATAGAAAGATAACACATAGCAAAGTAATTGTTTCCAATACTTGGAGCATGTTTTGTGTTCTTTTCCTGAAATGGAAAGAAACTGTTCTGATCTTGTTTTTATTAGTTACTGGCAAGTCCTTATCCACAGCCTTGATGCTTCCTTTTTGCTGACTGCCTGATGACCACTGATTGTCAGCAGCTCCATTAGAGGTTGGGAGAAATAGAGAAATGTAGTAAAACTGTTTTCGTTAAGAGTGTTAAAGTCTGCATTTTAGTATATAATGCTTTCTTCTCTCTGACCCCTCATTTCCATACTAATCAGGGTTGGGAGTGTATGGCTCTGAAATGTCCTAGGGCATTTGGCCCAGTTTTCATGCTTTTGCTATGCACGTAGCAGTACCGTGCCCACTAGCCATTCAGCCAGGTCAGCTCCATATGCTCCTCCTTTTGAAATTGGGACTTAATACCCACACTCCCCTCCCAACCCCAGCCTGTCCCCTGAGATCTCAGCTGAACTGTGAAGCTTCTTGGTCAGGATTTACAACACTATTCTTCCATTTTGTAGAATCAGTCATTTTTATCTGATGTGCTTTTATGATGCCACTGGGAGGAATCGGGCATTGGGTTTCGTACCTTTTTGGGGTCTCTTTGTATCTTTGAATTCATCTCTCTGTAAGAGTGTTCTTTTAAATGTTTAAATGGCTGAAGATGAGAATTGAATGAGACTTGGGTTTCTGGTTGTTGAAAAGATCTCATATACAGATACTTTTTTTCCTTTCCCTTCTCTCCCCATGGGAGAGCAGAAAATTGATCTGAATACAGGAAAAGAAACAGAAACTCTAGTTACAATGAAGGATGTTTATGATGAATTCGATGAGAAAATAGCAGCAAAATATAAAATTATGAAGTTCAAGTCCAAGGTTTGTATTTGGTGATAATTTTTTCCAGCTCTGTTTATTAGTTGTTTGTTCATTTCCTGACTTAACAGAATAGTTACTGTATGTCTTCTTTGTACAAAATGTGTTTTTTGTGACTGCAATTCATTGAATGGAAATTTCATAGATACCAATGTAAAGCTAGTATGTTAAGATTTGTAAAAGTAATTCTCTTTACTTAGAAAATAATTTTCTTGAATTTGAATAGAAAGATAACACATAGCAAAGTAATTGTTTCCAGTACTTGCAGCATGTTTTGTGTTCTTTTCCTGAAATGGAAAGAACCTGTTCCGATCTTGTTTTTATTAGTTACTGGCAAGTCGTTTTGGTCAGAAGGTTAAGGTGTTATAGTCAAACAGTGGGGACTATAGTGCTATTTCTGATAGGATAAAAATCTTTTATTTGTGTGTTACATATTGATTGGCCTTGATTTTAGTGATATCTCTGACACCTTTAGTCATCATCGTAGGGGACTGTAACCCAGCATACTTTTAACAGTGGTTTCAGCAAAGGGAGGATTGAGTTGCTGACGCTAAGGTTAATGGTCTTAACTATTTGAGCTTTGAATTACGGCTGGTGGATCATTCCTCTAAAATTCTAAAAACAGTGTGGTATAATGGTGAAGAGCATAGGTGCTGGGACCAGACTGCTTGTGCTTTAAGTCCTAGCCCTACCACTTTGTTGTGTGTGTCCTTGGACAAAAGCTGAGTGATTTCTCTGGGCCTGTTTGTTCACCTGAGAAATGGGGCCCTATTTCAAGAGTTGTGGCAAGAGTTAAGTCACTTAATTCGTGTTAGGTGATTAGAACAGTCAGTCCTTGGTGCTTGATAAGCACTCAGTAAATAGGAGCTATAATTTTAATGCTAATTAGTAATTTTTCTAGCAAGATGGAATTGGTTAATATCAAAGAGTAGCAAATGATTTAATACATTAACATTATAAAAATTTTAAATCTTTTATTGCCCTTCTTGAATGCAAATATTTCTAAGTTCTCTAGTGTCTAAGAGATAACTTTTTAGCATTTTGTCACTGGGTGTTTTAGTCCTAGTTGAAAGGGGGAAAGGGTGCCCTTTTGGCTTCACTTACCTTTGTGTTCCATAATGATACTAGGTTCCTCACTGTTGAATACAGGGGCACGTGTTGTACATGGAATGCTTGTCATTTTCATTTGTGAAGTTTTTGTGTTAATGATTTTTTATTTTTATTATTTTTATATGTTTTTTGCATATCTCTTCCCCCGCCCGTCTCCAGCAAGTGGAAAAGAACTATGCTTTTGAGATACCTGATGTTCCAGAAAAATCCGAGTACTTGGAAGTTAGATACGCGGTAAGTCAAAATTACTGGGTTTTGCTTGGGAATGACATTTCTCTATTTTTGAGACTTCAGCTGGCTTTCAATTAGGAGTATTCCCAGGGCTCCTCAAGTCCATAGTTCAGTGAGGTGGACTTACAGTCATGAATAATGAAAATGGTTCAAATTAATTTGAGTACATAGAACACTGGTTATGCTGCCTGTCTCAGGCTTTCAAGTATGCATCTTTAAATAAATAAGTTGAGATTGCACAACTGCTTGTCAAGTGGAGTGAAGGCCACATGATGGAGTTGCACATCATTAGTCTGTTGGAGTGTCCCTTCTGAGCCGCGGAAAGGTGAGAGAGGATCGTCCGTAGCGTCACTGTAGTGCTGCTCTTGCTCCCGTGATAGGCAAGGTCATTGCTCTGGGATGTTAATTAACTGGGCCTTAACCTCTTTTTACCTTTGTTCTAGAGTTTTGATCTCACAATGTCGGAAAAGGGAAACTTTTAAGAAATGTTTCTGACAGTGGTGATGAAAAGTTCCCTAGGAGCATTTTGAATGAGTTCCACTCTCTTGCTTTCATTCTTCTAATGGAGTGGTACTTACTCAGCTGTTCTTTATCAGTAAGGCATGTACGGCTCTGGACAGAAATCCTCTTTTCCGGGAGTTTCTTGGCCTATTTTTCTTCTAATGGGTGCCATCAAGATGCATTATTTTGTCATTGTGAATTGTTTTTCTGTCCTACTGTGAATTGTTTGGGATTTCATTTGTTGCAAATTACATTTCATATATATCAAAGGGATTTCTTCTGGTGGTTCGTAGAGAGGCTTTTGTTTATTTCAAATACAGACTTCGGAAAATGTGAAGTAATGGTTTTAAACAAAAAAGGGTTGTTGTTTTTTTTCTTCTTTGCCTTTTTCAGGCTGAAATGCCACAGCTTCCTCAGGATTTGAAAGGAGAAACTTTTTCTCATGTATTTGGGACCAACACATCCAGCCTGGAAATATTCTTGATGAACAGAAAGATCAAAGGACCTTGTTGGCTTGAAGTAAAAAATCCACGTAAGGAAAAATTTACCTTCAGAAAGTTAAATTGCCAGTAGGGTGATTTTTAGAAGTTAAGGACTTGGTCTATTTATTTCATTGTGTCCACGTCCTTTTTTGTGTTTCTTTCCTCAGAGTTTTCCTCGAGTGAGTGTAGGGAATTTGCTTGGAGCCACTTCATCGCTGCAGTGCCTGGCAGTTCGGTGGGAGGGAGGCCTTAGTGAGTCTGGGTGGCCTTTGCCTGCACCCCTCCCCGCATCCCTCTCTGTGCCGCTCCTGGCGTGTACCTCCCACCCTGCTGATGGGCCCCCTGTTGTGCGGAGCGAGCTGCTCACCCCTGAAGGAGAGGCAGCATCCCTGCCTGACGGGGACAGTGCTCATTTGGTTTATTACCCGATGTTTTCCAGTGTTTGCATCTGTGATACTCTGTTTTGTCTTCACAAATCTCTTAAAAATGTTTGGTGATTCCTTCAGGGTAGTGTTTTTTTTTTTTTTTTTTAAACCTATTTTAGGTCCTGGATTCTTCAGAAAATCAGATGAAAGCTGTGGACCTTTTACCAAGAAGATGAGCATATGTGTACACACACCCCCACCTACCCACCCCCACATACGCGCGCGTGCACACACATACACACACACACACACACACACACACACACGGCTTTGCATACAATCCAGTAATTGAGCTTATTTTTAGTTAGATGATGTAATAAGACATTCTTATTAGAATATGGGATTGAAGACTATCTCAGTTAATCACAGATGTCTTAATTATAGTAGTTTTCCTTTTTCAGCAAATGGCTGTTGATCTGTTGTATCTGTTCTCTTTCAGAGCTCTTGAATCCGCCAGTGAGTTGGTGTAAAGTTGAGGCAGTGGCCTTGAAACCAGACCTGGTGAATGTGATTAAAGATGTTGGTCCTCCTCCAGTTGTGGTCATGTCTTTCAGCATGAAGACAATGCAGAATGCAAAGACACATCAGAATGAGGTAAAGAAATAGGGCATATTTTTGTACCCATGTCTCAGATGCAATACTTGCTTGAACTTGTACAGCTATTCTATAAGGGAAAATTGTTCTTTCTGGAGGAGAAAGTACTAATGCAGTACCAAACTCCATTTTGGAGAATGTATTGAATGTGTTGGGTGCTGGAGGTGTTCTTTAAAGATTTAAATTACTGGGCTTATTTTTATTTTTTGTTTTTTGAATATTTTATTTTGGAGAACTTTAAGTGGACTTGGAATAATATAATGAACTCTCATATACCAGTTACTCATATTCAGTGGTTAGCAAGATTTTGTCACACTTGTTTCCTCCCACCTTTAATTCTTGTTGAAGTATTTTATTTTTTAATTCATTTTTAAATTTTTAAACATTTTTTTAAGTTTATTTATTTTGAGAGAGTGTGTGTGCAAGTGAGCATGGAGTAGGGGCAGAGAGAGAGAGAGAGAGAGAGAGAGAGAGAATGCCAAGTAGGCTCTGGGCTGTCAGCATAGAACCTGATATGGGGCTTGAACTCATGAACTGTGAGATCGTGACCTGAGCTGGAGTTGGGTGCTTAACTGACTGAACCACCCAGTTGCCTGTCAATCTCTTTTAAATGGGAGCAGCTCCCTCCCATCCTCTTTTTTCAGTGACATTGACTTTAAATAAGTCATTTTTCGTTGTCTCATACAATATCGTATTTTCTATGTATGTTTGCTTCCTGGTGTCATTGGACAGTTTCTTTTATACCAGGGGTTGATCAAGTATGGCCTGTGAACACATCCAGCACACCACCTGTTTTTGTAAAAAAAAAAAAAAAAAAAAGTCCTTGGAAGACATCATGTCTATTCATTTATGTATTATCTACAGTTGCTGTTTGACTACAGTGGCAGAGTTAGTAGTCACGATAGAGGCCATGTGTCCTGAGAGTGTAAAATATTTGGTATCTGGCCCGTTACGGAACAAGTGTGCTGGCCCCTGCTAGCTAGTGCTAAAGCATGGATTCATTTCAGTTTTGACTTTTTGGGTCAGTATACTTTATAGGTGGTATGATGTATTTCATATTGCATTATATATCAGCAGACGTATTAGGTCTGGCTAAAACCGCTATTAGTGGGGTTATGATTGATTAGTGGGTTCCAGTTTTCATCTAAAGGCAGTTTTTTTTTTTTTATATACAGAGGGAGTATAAGTAGGGGGAGAGGGGCAGAGAGAGAGAATCTTTTTTTAAAATTTTTTAAATGTTTATTTGAGGGAGAGTGCACCAGTATGAATGGGGGAGGGACACAGAGAGAAAGGGGGACAGAATCTGAAGCCTGCTCTGTGCTGACAGCAGAGAGCCCCATGTGGGGCTCGAACTCATGAACTGCAAGATCATGACCTGAGCCAAAGTTGAATGCTCAACTGACTGAGCCACCCAGGCGTCCCTAGAGAGAGAATCCACTCAGTGTGGAGCCCATTGTGGGACTGGATCCCATGATCTGCGGATCATGACCTGAGCCAAAATCAAGAGTTGGATGCTGAACCAACTGAGCCACCCAGGCGCCCCCTAAAGGAAGGTTTTTTTTTTTTTTTTTTTTTAACATTGGTGCTATTAATGTTTTGGTGTGACTAATTGATTGTTGTGACAGCTCTTCTGTGCATTGTGTGACGTTTAGCAGTATCCTTGGCCTATACCTGATGCCTCTACCTGATCCCTTCCCCCTAGTGGTGACCACCAAAAGGCCTCTGCACCTCTCCAAATATCTCCTGGGGGTGGGGAGAAAACTTGTTCCCCTTTGAGAACCACTGATTTAATGCCCCCCCTTTTATTTACCCGAATTAGTTGTTTCATTAGGAGTTGTAAAGCAGTTTTCTAATTTCTGTCATCATTTCCATGTTTGTTAGTTATATATGTTAAATATTAGAACGTTTATTAGTTGAATTTTTCTATAAAGTTAACTTTTCCTCGTTAACCAGCACTATTTGGTTATGCTGCAGTAGTTTGTACAGGAAAGATGAGGGAAATGTGTACTTCTTTCTCTTTCATTGCCAATTTTCTGAGTAGGAAGTTGGAGGCCTCCATTATATGTATTGTTGACTAGTGATTTGTTTATTTTTGTTGTAAATTATATTTTGCTTCCTCTTTTATGGAATATTATTATGAACTCATGAGTTTTATATTTACACATGGTGGTTCAGTGTCTTGCAGTCATTGTTATTTTTGATGCTAAACTTGTCTTTGGTCAGTGGGAGTGTCTTATGTCTGCTTCTAAATCCTTTTGACTTTGAGGGGAATTTTTTTTAACAGTAGCCTTTTGGCATTATTTTTGCTCTGAATTCTTTTAGTATGTGGTTTGATCTTTTAATAATAGTTAATATAGTAGATGGCCATAGTTAAGTGTGTGAGAAAGTTTTGATTTGTTCAAAAAAATAGTATCCATTCTCTAGCATCTGGAGTGAGATTTCTCAGTACCATTTCACAATAAGGGAAGTAGGGCTTCATAGAGAAATGGCTAATTCAGGAAAATGCTGGGAGTGTCTAGCTATACTAGAAAGCAAGGATGATATTTAAATCTACTGAAGTTGTGTCAGAAGCGTTCAGGAGTTAACCTGAAGAGTTTCCTACTGGCCACGGATGGGACGTTGTGAACATGGACAAGGATAGGTCCAGCACACTGAAACGTGTGAGTTCACAATGCTACTGTAAGCTTTTGCAACCCAGCACCGATCACCTCTGAAGGCATCTAGGGAACCAAGTCACTAGTTCAAAAACTAGTCAATAACGGGATTGAATCTAGCATTTATCTTGATTTTTTTTAATTCATATTGTACCTCAGCTAACTAAGTAATTGGTGAAGTGGTTTCTTTTCATAGAAGGTTTCCAGCTAAGAAATGATAAAGGAAAAATGGAATATTTCCATTTTGCAATCCCTAATGAAATAATGAATCTAGGCAATGATCACTAAAAGGGAGATAACCAGACATGACGTGCCTTTGCCATCTGATAGAAGGCATCAGTAGCACCTCTAACATATTCATACCAAAACATTGAATGCGATTTTGACCAAGCCTTTAGATCTAAATGTGAATTCACCAGCAGTACAGAAACAGAGGAATGTGTTAAATGGCATTATTGTGATACAAGCCATAGAGTTGATACTGTAAAGCACTCTACAGGGTGAATGACCCAGCTTCTTCAACAAATGAATTGCTGGGAAATCAAAGGTAGGGAGGGATTGTACCTGTAGTTCTATATATTGACTAATTACAGAGTATGGGCTTACTTGGTAAATAAAATTGAGATTGTTGGGAAAACATGAACATTTGAATCTTGCATGAATATTTAGTGATTTTAAGGAATTGTTATTAATTGTATTAGTTGTAATTTTATTATGTTTTTAAAACCTTTTGGGGCACCTGGGTGGCTCATTCACTTGAGTTTCTAAATCTTGATTTTGGCTCAGATCATGATCTCACGTTTTGTGGGTTCAAACCCCACATTGGGTTCGGAGCTGGCAGCGTGGAGCCAGCTTGGCATTCTCTATCTCCCCCTTTCTGTCTGCCACTCTCCCATATGTGCTGTGTATACACGCGTTGTCTCTCAAAAATAAACATTAAAAAAAACCTTATCTTTTATTTTTTTTAATGTTTATTCATTTTTGATAGAGTGTGAGCTTGGGAGGGGGATAGAGAGAAGGACACACAGAATCTGAAGCAGGCTCCAGGCCCGACACAGGGCTGGAACCCACAAACCATGAATCACAAGCTGAGCCAAAGTTGGACGCTTAACCGACTGAGCCGCCCAGGTATCCCCGAACTTCTTATCTTTTAAAGTAGTGGTTCTTGGGGCACCTGGGTGGCTCATTTGGTTGAGCATCTGACTCTTGATTTTGGCTAGGTCATGATCCCAGGGTTGTGGGATTGAGCCCTGCCTTGAGCTCTGCGCTGACCATGGAGCCTGCTTAAGATTCTCTGTCTCTGTCTCTGTCTCTGTCTCTGTCTCTCTCTCTCTCTCTCTCTCAAATTAAAAAAAAATAAAGTAGGGGATCTCAAAGGGGTGAGATTTTGCCCTTTAGGGGACATTTGGCCATGTCTGGAGATAGTTTTGGTTGTCACAACTCAGAGGTGGAGGGCGGTGCTGTTGGCAGTCAGGATACTGCTGAACATTCCACAGTGAACAGAACAGCCCCAGTAACAAAGAATTACTTGGCCAAAAATGTCCATAGCGCTGAGGGTGAGAAACCATGTTTTAGAGATACATGCTGCAGTATTTCTGGATAAAGTGATAAGTCTGACTTCAAAATAATTTGGGTTGAGGCAGGAAGTGGATAGGGATATTGATGAGTTGATAATTGAAGGTGGATGATGGGTATATGAAAGTTGATGTTGCTTTATTTTTTCTCATAGTAAATTTGAATGAATGAATGAATGAATGAATGGGAGAGATCTTCTGCAGCCCTGAGTAAAGTTGATGGCCTCCTGAGGGTTTAGATTAGATGGTTAATAAAGTTGTTCACTCAGCAAATGTTTCCAAACCATGAGCTCGTGTGATGGAATACTTGTGATTCTTCCAGATAGTGCAAGAGACAGATATTAGCTCGATAGCAGAAATAGATGTAAAACTTACAAAGGATAGATGTGCTCTGGCAAGCATATGATAAAGGAAGCTGCCCTAGCCTGAGAGGCCAGGAAGGTGTCATTGGTCAGAGAAGCTTCTTGGGATGCTCTGAGGATCAAGCCCTGTGGGAGAATGAAGGCAGCAAGCCTGGGCAGTGGGAGAAATCTGAGTTGCACTTATGACAAAGGTCTCAGCCAGTCCCAGGGAGCTCTGGGGTGGGGATGACCCTCCAGAGTTGCCCTGAATTGTGGTAAGAGGTTTGGGCCTTCATTAGCATCCCTCCTCTCCGATGCGTTAGGTAGTGGATGCAGGCTGCTTCCAAGAGACTCCTCTGTGAGTTGTCAGCCTCCAGCCCTCTCAGCAGTTGGGAGAATGAGGGCCCTTGTCCTAAAGAGGACTTCTGGGTGACACACCACAGCATCCACTCCAGAAGTCTTTTCTAAAGGAGTAGGGATGGACCTTGAGTACTGGTGGGTGAGTAGGAGTTTACTAGGCACAGAGAATGGGTTTTGTCCCCCCCAGGGGCAGCATGCTTTCTCCAGCACGGTGCCATGGGAAGCCATTATTGGTGCCAGCACAGCAGCAGGGAGACCATTGAGGGAGGCTATTACATGAGTACGTTGATATAATACATTAAAATCTGGATATGAAAATGCAAAAAAAATAGAAAAGACAAGTCTTCTAATAACCGCAGCCCTCAGCGACAACCACTCGTAACATTTTTGTGTATTTCTTTTCTGCCTTCTTTCTCTGCATATTTTAGTAAAAAGCTAGGATTTTACTGTACATGTGATTTGATTTTCTGCTTTTTTCTAGAGTTTTTCCTATGTCTGTACTGTTTCTAATCAGAATTGCAGTCCTTGCCATTTATGAAAAACTTAGAAAGCAAATGTTTTTTTAAATCTCTACGCCCATTATAGGGCTTGAACTCAGGACTCTGATATCAAGAGTTGCCTGCCAGAAAGTACAGATTTTAAAAAGAAAATGAAGAATACCCACAGTGTCTCTTCTTAGGTTTGTCCATTGTTGACATCATCCAGATTATTTGTGACACATATCTATAGCTTGCTTTTTGAAAGAATGAGTCTTTAAACATCACTTGCCTGTTTCCTTTGAGATCCCTGGCCTGGGGTTCCGGAGCCCTGAGCTCCAGTTCTAGGTCAGATGGTAATAGTTGTTAATCTCCCGCCTTACCCCTTCCCTCCTCTCCCCTTCTGTTTTCTCTGTGTTTTATTTGTTTAAATACTTCTGTAATAAAAAATTAAAATATGGACTAAAATATGTATCTTTTAATATTCTTGGTGGTTTTGGTGAGAATGCAGAATGCATAGTAGGTGTCTGATAAGTGATCTTTTTCCCTCCTTTATTTACAGATTATTGCTGTGGCAGCTTTGGTCCATCACAGCTTTGAGTTAGACAAAGCGCCCCCACAGCCTCCCTTTCAGTCACACTTCTGTGGTATGTATTTTTTTTTAGCTGGTCTGCTAATGGCTTGATTTTAATTTTTCTTATTTTTTCTCCAGCTGTTGGATCAGTAACTCTTTTTTTGATGTTTTCGAGAGTAGTTAGTGCATATTGTTAAACTTTTTTTTTTTTTGGTCAGCTGTGGACACTGAGTTTTATTGGCTTGGTGGCTCCTATTCAGCTAGTTTATCTTGTTTGAGGGGAAGTTGGGAGGCAGTTTGACATCTCTTTTCTATTCCCGTGGTTATTCTGTTGGGGCATTCTAGTTTTTTTTATTGGGTCAAAATTGTGCTATCACTATTTCCTTTTCATGATGTCATTGTAAAAGCCCATCATAGAAGCCTGAGCAAAGTGTTCTGTGTGGTGAGGCAATATGCCGAGGCATAAATGAGTGTCTACCTATTTGGGAGGAGTTCTAGAAATATCACATTGGAATTGGGTTATGCTGTGCATAAAATTCAGTTGGTGAAAATTTCACACAGAAATCTGCATGCCTTGAGTCAGCCTCCAAGGAGGATTCTGACCTATTCGATGTTGAAAGCTTGGCCAGGTAAATAACTATTTTTTTTTTCAGTAAACAAGAAAGGGGCATAACACTATTGATCTGTCATGCTTCCTGAAATCTTTTCTAGGCTAGAACCAGCAGTTAACTGGGACAGCATTGCCTGTCTGGTTTTGTGGGTATTAGGAAAGCGGGACTAGGAAAGCAAGCAGAGAAGGAAGTATCATGTGTTATTATTGTGAAGTTTCCCCTCTTTAAGTGGGGTGAAATACACAGAAAAACATGACAGTGAGGATATCGTGCAAAGTACGTGGAAGAGAGCAGTCATTAGCTCATTTCAGCGTGTATTTATTCACCTGCTGTGTATGCCATGGTGTGAACAGCTGTTTTGAGTGACAAAGAACTTATAGTGAGGGCAGCTTTGGTCATCTTTATTTTTCTAATTTTGAGAAGATTGGAGTTCCTTCATTGTACACTGGTTAAGGCTTTGGTGGTGGTGGAACCCCCTTAGGGAAGTTAAACATCCTCCATTCTGCCTCAGATGGAGGGAAGATGTTTCATCAAAGTAGTTTTAACAGTTAATAGGAACTTAGAGTTCTGTGCGTGGTTTTTCCTTTTTTTAGATGTAATCTTTTAAACTTTTTAAACATTGAGGTATAATTGACATGTAACATTTTAGTTTCAGGTGTTTAGCATAACAATTCGATAATTGTATGTATCATGAAATGATCACAATAAGACTAGTCAACATCTGTCATCATAGCTTGAAAATGGTTTTTCTTGTGATGAGAACTTTTAAGATTTACTTTCTTAGCAACTTTGAAACATGCATTACAGTATTATTAACTAAAGTCACCATGCTGTACATTACATATCGGTGACTTACTTATAACTGAAATTTGCACCTTTTGACTGTCTTCACCCAATTCCTGTGGGTCCCCTGCCCCATCGCATCCTGCCTCACGACATCTGGCAGCCATAAGTCTCTTATCTGTATCTATGATCTCATTTTGCTTTTGTTTTTTTTAGATTGCACATATAAGTGAGATCATGCAGTATTTATTTTTCTGTCTGACTTACTTTGCTTAGCATAATATCCCTCATGGTCTTTCCGTGTTGTCACAAATGGCAAGGGTTCCTTATTTTTTTAAATTTTATTTTAGAGAGAGAACGAGCATGTGCAAACAGGAAAGAGGGGCAGAGGGGGAAAGAGAATCTTAAGCAGGCTCCACACTGATCTCCAACACGGGACTCAGTCCCATGACCCTGGGATCATGACCTGAGCTGAAATGAGTCAGATGCTCAACCCACTGAGCCACCCAGGTGCCCCATGATTTCCTTATTTTTTTTTAATGGCCGACTAATATTCCATTGTATAAATATGCCACTTCTGTTTGTTCATTCATTAATTGATGGGCACTTAGGTTGCTTCCATTTCCTGGCCCTTGTAAATCATGTTGCAGTGACCATGGGGGCACAGAGTTAGTGATTTCATGTTCTTCAGACAAATACCCAGAAGTAGAATACCTAGATCATATGGAAATTCTATTTTTAAGTTTTTGAGGAACCTCCTTTCTGTTTTCCATAGTGGCTGCACCAGTTTTACATTCCCACTAGCAGTATGTATACAAGGGTTCCCTTTACTACACATCCTAGCCAACACTTGTTGTTTCTTGTCTTTTTTATTTTTAAGTAGGCTCCATGCTCAAGGTGGAGCTTGAACTCACGACCCTGAGATCAAAAGTCACATGCTCTACCAACTCATCCAGCCAGGCACCCTTCTTGTCTTTTTGATGATAGCAATTCTGACAGGTGTGAAGTGATATCCCAGTGTAGTTTTGGTGTCCATTTCCTTGATGACTGTGATGTTGACCAGTTTTTCATGTACCTGTTGGCTATCCGTATGTCTTCTTTGGAAGAATGTCTGTTCACAGCCTTTGCCCATTTTTTTTGAAGTAGGCTCCATTCCCAATGTAGGGCTTGAACTCAAGAGTTCATGCCAGCCAGTCCCTAGCCTTTGCCCATTTTTATTTTTTCATTAAAAAAATTTTTTTTAATGTTTATTTATATTTGAGAGAGTGAAAGAGAGAAAGAGAGAGTGGGGCAGAGAGCGAGGAAGACAGAACCTGAAGCAGGCTCCAGGCTCCAAGCTGGCAGCACAGAACCACCAAAGTGGTGGGTTCGTCAACCCACGAACCACCAAAGTCAGATGCTTAAACGACTGAGCCACCCAGGCGCCCCTGCCCATTTTTAATTGGATTGTTTGGGGTTGCTCTTGGGTTCTATGAGTTCTTGTTGTATTTTGAATATTGATCTCTTATCAGATAAATTATTTGCAAATACTTTCTCCCATTTGTTAGGTTGCCTTTTCATTTTGTTGATGGTTTCCTTGGCTGTGCAAGAGCTTTTTATTTTGATGTAGTACCACTTGATTCTTTTTGCTTTTGATACCTTTGCTTTTGGTGTCAAATCCAAAAAATCATCGCCAAGACCAGTGTTAGAGAGCTTACTGCCTATGTCTTCTTCTAAGAGTTGTATGGATTCAAGTCCTTACATTCAAGTCTTTAAGGCATTTTCAGTTGGCTTTTGTGTGTGGTGTTTTGTGGTCCAGTTTCATTTTTTTGCATGTGGCTGTCTGGTTTTCACATCACCACATAGTAAAGAGACTGTCCTTTTCCCATTGTATATTCTTAACTCCTTGTCATACTGACCATGTATACATGCATTGATTTCTGAGCTCTCTGTTCTGTTCCTTTGATCTGGATGTCTGTTTTTATGCCAATACCATACTGTTGGCATGACTACATCTTTGTAGTGTAGTTTGAAATTACTAGCATGATGCCTCCTGCTTTGTTCTTCTTTCCCAAGATTGCTTTGGGTATTTGGGGTCTTTTGTGGTTCCATAATGAATTTTAGGATTGTTTAGGCTTCTCTTTTGAGGTCCAACAACATGACCATTGGAAATACTTGAATCTCTCAATTCTTTAGAGATTAGGGGGTATTTGTTTATATTTAAAACAGTTTCCATTTAGAAACATGCAGCATATGTGTACTTGAAATTGGACTAAGATGGTGATGGAATCTTTTTCCTTCTTACAGTTATATCTAAACCAAAGGACTGTATTTTTCCATATGCTTTCAAAGAAGACATTAAGAAAAAGGTAAAGAACTCATTATTTATTCCTTTTAAATTTGAAGCATCTATTTAGGAAAAGAAAAGGAGGATGGTGTAGATTAGCATAAATAGGCTTATTTTGTATGTTAATTTATTAGGTCTATTTTTGCTAGTTTGGACTGACATGAATCCATTCAAAATGTATTAGAAATATAAAATAGAAACATTATTGAATGTTTTACCACCTGAAAATAACGTGATTCTGTACCCTAGTAGTAGACACTTAGGCTCAAGTCCTCCTTCAGATAGCTTCAGGGGAGGCCTTTCTGAAATGCACGATCATGTGATTACTGTTTTGGGAAACTGTTGGGAAGAGTACTCACCCCACTCCCCAGTTTGAAGAAAGCCGAGTGTAGTTGGATATGAAAAGGGACATGTATTGGAAAGGTTGATACGTGCTGGCTGGAATTGGTAGGGATCTCTCAACTCCCAGGATACTCCATGAAGTTTTCATGGGTCCTTAATAAAATAGAAAGTGGGGAAAAAGGAGTATAATGTAGTGAGCTTGTCACAAGGGTAAATGTATTCGTATAAAGAATTTGTTTTCTGGAGACTATGTGGAATGCTTGCATTCACAGATGTGTGTGTTGGTTTTTTTTTTTTTTTAATGTTTTCACTTGACAAAATTAAAAGTTAGCAACCTTGTCAGGTTCCACTTACTTTAAGTTGGCTTGAGAAGTCCAGTAGTCTGGAGGTGCTGTTGGATCAGGCTATTATTTATGAAGTGCCCTGAAGTACCTATCCAAGTAAAATGACTTAGGAAAATTCCTTTTGAGTCAAACTGATACTTTGTAGCCGAACTAGTTATAGCAAACACATAGCTATCAACTTCCATTTTAGGAGAGTCTTAATAAGAGCGGATCTTTTGAATACCTGATTTATATTCAGTAATCCAAGTGGAAGCCTTTTGTGTGAAGATAGGTTTTATTTATACTTAACGACACTTATAATTCTTAAATGTATGCTAGTTTTCATTCTAGTTTCTTATTTATAGTTTCTTACACCACTCTTGCAGATTAGTTTATACAATCCTTGGGATTTCTTTATGTGGTAAATACACAAACAGCAGTCTATCAGGGATTATATAGGAAAGTAAGTAATGTTTTTGTTAGGTACTCTGATTCATATGCTTGTGTGATATGTCGAGATCACAAGTGTGTCGCTGTGGAGGGACATATCTGCCCTTCATAGTGCTTAGCATTTAAAATTTTGCTTTATTTACTTCACACACTGTATGTTAGCCAATTTGACAATAGATTATATTAAAAATAAAATGAAAGAAGTTTAAACAGAAATTTTAAAAATCCCACATAAAATTTTCTCTATTTACTCACTTATTACTAGGATGAGCTTCTCAGAGACTTTGGGCAAATGTTACTGTGAAACCTAGAATAAGCAATTTCATTGCTTCTTTTAGTTTTGAAATGGATAGTTTCTTTTAATTCTAAGAAATCTAATCCTGCTTGAACAGGGAGCCAAAGTATAGTACTTACAAGTAAAGAGTAAGTGACCGGTATGTTTTTATCTAACAGAATGTGAAGGTTGAGATCGCTGCAACGGAAAGAACGTTGCTAGGTTTTTTCCTCGCCAAAGTTCACAAAATTGATCCTGATGTCATTGTGGTGAGTAGGTGTCTCGTCATGCTGTTGGGGACTCTTCATTCCTTAGTTCTCAGTACTTGTTGAACAGCAGAGAATCTTTTTTTTTAATTGAGGTAAAAACTGGTATATAACATTATGTAAGTTTCAGGTTTGTAGTAGTATAACTCTACGTCTGTATATAGTACAAAATGATGACCGCCTAAAGCATAGTTACTATCCATCACTGTACAGTTGATTCCCTTCGCTCTTCGGCCCACCCCCCAAACCCCTTGCCCTCTGATAATTAGAAGTCTGTTCTCTGCATCAGTGAGTTTGTTTTTGTATTGGTTGTTTGCTTTTTTAGATTTCACTTAGCATAATACCTTCAGGGTCCCTTCAGGTTGTTGGAAAAGGCACACTTTCATTCTTCTTTATGGCTCAGTATATTCCTCTGTGTGTGTATGTGTACCATATCCTCTTTATCCATTCATTCACTGATGGATGGTTTGTTTTGATATGTTGGCTGTTATAAATAATGCTGCACTGAACATAGGGCCGGATGTATCTTTCCGAATTAGTGTTTTTACATTCAAATAAATACCCAAAGTGGAATAGGTGGATCATATTGTAGATGTGTTCTTAATTTTTTGATTTCTGTAGTGGCTGCAACAATTTACATTCCCACCAACAGTGCAAGAGAGTTCCCTTTTCTCCATGTCCTCTCCAATGCTTGTTATTTCTTGTCCTTTTGATAATAGACATTCTAACAGGTGTTAAGGTAGTTTTAATTTGCATTTCCCTGATAATTAGTGACATTGAACATCTTTTCATGTGCCTGTTAGGTATCTGTGTCTTCTTTGGGAAAATGTCTGTTCAGGTTCTCTGCCCATTTTTAATGTTTTTTTTTTTTAATTTTATTTTTTGAAAGTCAGAGAGAGGGCATGAGCGAGGGAGGGGGGGAGACACAGAATTCAAAGCAAGCTCCCTGAGAGCCCAATGTGGAGCTCGAACCCACGATCGTGAGATCATGACCTGAGCCGAAGTCAGACGCTCAACCGACTGAGCTACCCAAGCTCCCCTCTGCCTATTTTTAAATGGGGTTGTTGGTTTTTTTTGTTGTTGATTTGTATGAGTTCTTTGTATATTTTTTTGAATCTTCAGAGTGAAATAACCCTATGGACTGGTGGGAATTGCTGTATTTTCCTCTAACAGAAAGGGGGAAAAAGAGCCAGCCCACTATGAAATAGTTCTTTTCCTCTAATAGAATAGCAACTCATGAGTTATTGTTGATGTTTAGGATATTCCATTTATTTCCAGCCTATATAAGTAAGTAAACTTACCTATAACTAAGTAAACTTGTGTTGTTAACTGTTGGTCCCTATACATTTTTGGATTAGTGGCCCAGCTGTATATTGGTCATAGGAGTTAATTCCCTCGATTTGGTGTCAGTCTGCAAAGTGTTTGTATTTCAATTTCATGAGCTCAGTGCATCTCTCTCTCTATTTTTTAAGATTTTATTTTTAAGTAATCTCTACACCCAACGTAGGACTTGAACTTACAACCCCAAGATCAAGAGTCACAAATTCTTCCAACTGAGCTGCCCGGCACCCCGAGTTCAGTGACTCTCTATGACCTATTCCTTTGAGAGCTCAGGGCTAGGAATTTTTTTT
This sequence comes from Lynx canadensis, assembly GCF_007474595.2. Classification (NCBI taxonomy): domain Eukaryota; kingdom Metazoa; phylum Chordata; class Mammalia; order Carnivora; family Felidae; genus Lynx; species Lynx canadensis. Next base: position 20,372,175 of record NC_044321.2, read on the forward strand.
TCCCCTTGGTAACTGAGTATGTTTCCACTAAAAAGGAAGAGGTAATAGTTCATTGAGTTATGTTTGCCCCAGTTTTTAAGAGTCACAAAGCAACATTTTGCTTTATGTTTCCTCTGGCTTTAGTTTGTAGGCTCTTCGATGTGATTTCTTCTCCTGCCCACCACCCAGTTAACGGATCAAATTATGCTGTGATTTTGATGGTTTTGGAGAAAAGTAGGAATGTAAATGCATGTATTTTAAGTGTGATAATGGCAATTTAGTTACATTGAAGCCTTGCAAAACAATGTGTGGTATGCATTTGTCCACATTCATTTTTGCTCTTGGATATCTATCTTGACCGTGGTGTGGCCAAAGTACCTAGAGCCTGAAGTTTGTTATCAAATATCTCTGCATACTTGCCTTACAGTATTCCCTTACACTACTCTAGGACCCATCTTGAAAACACCAGGAAGATTCTGTCCACAGTGCCGTATTGTGGCGTTCCGGCTCAGAACTAGATCCTCACCCAGTCTCCCCTGGCAGTCTCTCTTGGGCCCCAAGGAGATGTCGTGGTGCCTAGGATAGGTGGCCTGGCTTAGCATGTTAGAGCCAAGCCAAGTCTGTGTGTGAGGAATCCAAACTGATGTAATCCAATCCTGACATGGGTTTGAGTCCCTAATCCCAGGCATGATAATTTGGAAATGAGACTTCCTTGTGTCCTTGGGTCTCTTAATTTAATAGACAAAAGTGCCATAAATATATAGTGGTATACATCTTTAAGTAAAATTAATAACAAGTAAATCAGTTTATTGATCTGATTTATTTTAAACTTGTGTCTAGTTTTTTTTTTTTTTAATTTTTTTCAACATTTTTTATTTATTTTTGGGACAGAGAGAGACAGAGCATGAACGGGGGAGGGGCAGAGAGAGAGGGAGACACAGAATCGGAAACAGGCTCCAGGCTCTGAGCCATCAGCCCAGAGCCTGACGCGGGGCTCGAACTCACGGACCGCGAGATCGTGACCTGGCTGAAGTCGGACGCTTAACCGACTGCGCCACCCAGGCGCCCCTCTAGTTTTTTAATAAACATGGGCATTGAACCATATTATTCACACAATGGAAATTATCATTATAGACATGGAAAATTTGGTTGCATTTTTCAGGTAATTTCTACCTGGTATGGTTTGCTTCCTTGAACTGTTGAACGCTATTATATATTTTGTCGCATATTGATTAAGAGTCTAAATCAGTAGTGTTTGAACTCAGTTCTTCAAGAAGCAAGTAGCTGCAGTTCCTGAGTTTTCGAAGAGTCTGTGTGAACTATCACACAACACAGGCAGGCTCTCTGTTTTTAAGGAATTAAAATGGAATTATTTGAACACAGCTTTTACTGATCACAAAAAAGTGTGGGACATAAAAATTTGCATTTGCTTTTGAGACTGTGAGGCATGAGCTGCAAATTAAAAGACATCATATGAACCTTGCATCAATTAGGATGAAATAAAGTTTATTCCAGCAATCTGCTTAGCTTTGTTAATGTCAAGGCTAATGAATGCTGCTGATGAATAAATTCCTGAAGAAGAAAGGACCCCAATCGGAGGTAAGCTCATGATGCCTTCAATTAGAGACGAGAAAAAGAAAGGGCAAAGAAATTCTATGCGTATGAAGATAAATCTTCTCATTTACGTTTGTTACAATGTTATTGGCTGCCTTCTTTTTCTGACTAGGGTCATAATATTTATGGATTTGAACTGGAAGTCCTCCTGCAGAGAATTAACGTGTGCAAAGTTCCTCACTGGTCCAAGATAGGTCGACTGAAGCGATCTAACATGCCAAAGCTAGGGGTAATAATAATTTTCAAAATCTTACTTCTTGACTTGGCTTCTTTACATGGAATAGCTACCTGGGAACACACTGGGCTTCTTTGACTAAGAATTGGTTGTCTTGTGATAGGACATTTTAACTTTGGCACTGAACATCTTTTCCTTTGAATGTGGCATTTTATTGGTAGAAGCCACTGGTAGTTTTTAAAATCAGCTATTAGAATCTAGAGACAGCACATACATGTTACCTCCACTCCGTCATTACCAAAGCTGTAGCCCTTAGAGCAGAGATCAGCGAGTGTTCTCATTCAGTACAGAGAGGGCAGGGAAGAGTGGGAGGGAGCTGATGTTGAACGTATGAGAAGGCTGCGGGCTAAGTGCCTTCTGCGTTAGTTGCCTGTCACAGCAACTCCAGTTTGTGCTTCTCACAGGGGTAGCAGAACTTGTTCAAGATCATAGGGCTAGGGTGGGAAAGAACTGAGATTTTGAGCTAGGCCCGTCTTGACTCTTTTAAAGTCTATGTATTTTTCATTCTGCCTACTTGTTTTGGTGGTTTTTGTATGAAGCCACCTTCGTTTCCCAAGCCTCATAGTGCTTAACATCTTGTTTCACTTAAAGCTCGTAAGGAAAAATGGGCATGTTGCTTCATCAGAGAACTTAGGAATCTGTATGTTTTATAATGCTCTCCAGAGGATTCTGCTAACGCAGATTGGAGTTGGGGCCGGTGCTGTTGCTTCTGTTCCTATTCATATCTTTAAGGTGATATAGAGTTATTAACCTTCATCCCAGCCCTTGATTTACTATCTCCTTACCCCTTCATGGTTTTCTTTGTATGGCATCGTCTCTGTGAGGTCTCCCACGGCTACCCTATTTAAGATGCAGCCCCCCTAAATTGCCATATTCCTCACGTGTTCTACTTTTTCTCTTTTCCATATGCTTATTACCTCCTAAAGCTATATAGCTTCTTGATTTTGATGTTTATTTGTTGTCATCTATTTCAGATGAGATTAGGAATCTTTCATTTTTTTTAAACGTTTAAAAAAAATTTTTTTTTTTTTTGAGACAGAGAGAGACAGAGCATGAATGGGAGAGGGTCAGAGAGAGGGAGACACAGAATCAGAAACAGGCTCCAGGCTCTGAGCTGTCAGCATAGAGCCCGACGCGGGGCTCGAACCCACGGACCGCGAGATCATGACCTGAGCCGAAGTCGGACGCTTAACCGACTGAGCCACCCAGGCGCTCCGGGAATCTTTCATTTTTTTAATGTTTTTATTTATTTTTGAGAGACACAGCCTGAGCGGGGTGGGCGCAGAGAGAGAGGGCGACAGAGGATCCAAAGTGGGCTCCGCACTGACAGCAGCGAGCCGGACGTCAACTGACTGAGCCACCCAGGCGTCCTAGGAATCTTTTCTCTTTGGCTCAGTGCTATCTCCCTGGTGCCTAGAACAGTGTCAGCTCTATAGTGAACGTTCAGAAATACTTGAGTGACGGCTGACGGAGTGGGCGAATAGGAGATTGAGAGTTTCCTCATTGTAATTGTGGACTAGCTTCGAAGTCGGTTGGAATAGAGTGTTCCCAGTGTCTGCTCATCCATGGCATTTGCTTTTTGTCCTTCCCCTGTAGGGCAGGAGTGGACTTGGTGAAAGAAATGCTACCTGTGGCCGAATGATCTGTGATGTGGAAATTTCGGCAAAGGAATTAATTCGTTGTAAAAGCTACCATTTGTCTGAACTTGTTCAACAGATTCTGAAATCTGAAAGGGTTGTGATCCCAGTGGAAAATGTACGAAATATGTACAGGTATGCTCCTGGATGCTTCGGAATTTGTCTGCCTTGAAATGAGCGATAGCAAGAGGCCAGCATCACCGTGAGGCTGGAGGGACAGGAGAGTGTGGTGTTCTGGAGGGGAACTGCCTCCGTGTCAGTACCAGCATCTCTGTGACTTTAATAATTTGAATTATTTTGCCTCTTGAATTATTCTCAGTTTATCAGTTTACCTCCATCTCCCTCACCCATCCTAATCTCATCTAGGTGTTTCCCAAAAGCGGTTTGGAAACTGATGTGATATTTAGGTTTCCACCCTTAATTCATTAATTCAGAAGTTAGTATAAATCTTTTAGAAATAGAAAAACTGAGACATCATGAAGTTACGTGGAGATGCTACTTGGTTATTTCTTTTTTCCATCTTTATTGAAGTATAATTGACAAATAGAAATTGTGTATATTTAATGTGTTCAAATTAATGTTTTATAAATGTATACATTGGGAAATAATTACCATAGTCAAGCTGATTAACATATCTGTCACCTCACATGGTTACTGTTTATTTCTTTTCTCTTTTGGGTGGTTACAACACTGTAGATGTACCCTCTCAGCAAATTTCAAGTACACAACGCGGTATGGCTAACTGTAGTCACATTGCTGTACATTAGACCTTCTGAACTCATTCATTTTGTACAACTGAACCTTTGTGCTTCTTTCCTAAATAAGATTTCTTCTACTCCTCTTGCCACTTCTCATTGTTTTCTTCCCATGCCTCCCAAGTCCTTGGACTGCTTCTCTTTCTGACTACACTCCCTCTAGGTGAGCTCGTGGAGTCTCAGCACTTCACTAGTATGTGGGTGCTGATACCTCCTGCTTTGGTATCTTCACCTTCAGCCTCTCCCTTGAATTCCAGACTCCTGTATACACCTGCCTGTTCTACCTGATGTCTAATATGAACCTCCACCCTAACTTGTTCAGAAGCTCAACTCCTGATATTTTCCCCTAGGCTCCTCTTGGAGTTTTTCCCTAAGAGTGACACCTCTTAATTTTCCAGTACTACTGGAAACCTCCAAAGTTATCTTCAGCCCAAAACCTTTGAGGCTTCCATGGGTCCTCTTTCTGATAGATATCCCATGTTTGAGCCATCACAAAGTCCTGTCAGCTCTGTCTTCAAAATAGATCTAGATTTGACCCCTTCTTTTCCCCTCCATTGAACCTATCCTGGTCCAAGCTACCCTCCCCTTTCCCTGAATTAATGAGTCTTATGTCAGCTTCTTCTTTGGTCTCTTTGATTTTGCCCTTGACCCTTTGCTGTCTGTTTTCAACCCAGGAACCAGGGGTATCTTGCTAAAGTTAAGTCAGATACTGCACTCTGCTCAAAATCTTCCGGTGACTTTCTCTTTCATTTAGAGTAAAAACCAAAGTTCTTACTGTGACTTACAAGGTCCTTTACAGTGTGTGTCTCTGCCTTTTACTCTGTCCTTCTGACCTTTTGAATGTGCCGTTCTCCTCAGACATCCGTCCGCAAGGATTGCCCCCTTACCTCTTCAAACAGTTCTTTAGTCCAAGTCACCTCTTTCCTGGTCCCCTAACTAAATAAAATTACATTCTCTGCTCCTGACACTTAATATTTCCTTTGCTTCTTAATCTTTTCTCCTTAACACTGAACATTATATAACATACCTTTTATATGTATTTTAACTTATACTCTGTCTTCCCCCTTGAAGACCTAAGCCCCACGAGGATGGGTATTTTTGTCTTCTGGTTACAGCCAGAATCTATTTGCCTGGCACATAGTCGGCGTGTAATACCTACTTACTAGATGGATTGAATATATCGATTTGGGTAGTTTCCAGGTTGTAGTTAATGCATAACTTTACTTTGTATTTATGGAATTTTTTGTGTGTGTGTTTTGGAGAAGGGCATTGGGATCAGTGACATGAATGAATTCGTAGTTTCATACTAACCTTATTTTAAATTGTTTCCAAAGCCAAGGTGCCATTGCTCTGAAGTTAATCATAGCAAATTTTTTTGTAATATTTTATGAAGTCCTGATTATAGTCATTGTTTCCTTTAATTACTTGATTCTGTTTCATTCTTACTTTTCTGTACAGTGAATCTTCTCATCTGTTGTACCTGTTGGAACACACCTGGAAAGATGCCAGGTTCATTTTGCAGATCATGTGTGAGCTAAATGTTCTTCCATTAGCATTGCAGATCACTAACATCGCCGGGAACATTATGGTAAATTTAACTTAGAAAGGGGGAAAAAGCATTTCCTGTTGGATTCAGTGTTTGCTTGGGGTAGTTGTTATATGATAATGAGCCTAAATGCATGCTTATAAAATGAGTAACTTGTACTCTGAAAGCTGGGCTTCTTTTGTAAAATGAACTGGCTGTGAGAAGGGGAGGAAAACCAGGTGCAGACTATGTTGAAATTTGGGTGAACATAAGGATCATCTCTAACATCTGGATGTGTCTGATTTGCGGAACGGTCTATTTGGCAGTAAAGAAATAGCCCAAGTTGCCAGTATTTTAAGCTTTCTTTGTCTCTTTTTAACTATAGTGCTTAAAACGTTAGGATTAATTTTGTACCTTCTTATTTTTAAAGCAGCTCTTATTAGGAAGAATGATTGTGGAAGAGGTGCCATGATTAAATTTACCACCTCAAAGTTGGTTTTGTTTGTTATTTGTTAGGGTTTTGAGCTCAAATTTAAAACATTCTCTTTCATAGTCTAGGACCCTGATGGGCGGACGATCTGAACGTAATGAGTTCTTGTTGCTTCATGCATTTTATGAAAACAACTATATTGTGCCTGACAAGCAGATTTTCAGAAAGCCTCAGCAAAAACTGGTGGGTCCACAATTGCATAGGGTTTTGCTTTTTTTTTTTTTTTTTTTTTAAATCCTCTCCCCTTTTATTACTTAGGTGGCTTTTATCACGGTGATAACTTGTGCTTCCAAAATAATGAATCCTCTGTATACTCTCAAAACCGTGTCAGATTTGTTCCTTTGTGTTTCGGTGGTGATTTCCTTCTTTACTTTTTTCTGTGTAGATAAAAATTTTATGTGAAATATGAACTACTTTGAGGATAGCATTAAGCCTCTTTGATGGATGACCATACAAGGAAGGTATTGCGCCACCCTAGCTGTATCCAAAGTTAGATGCCAGTTAAACCTTTTATTTCCTTAAATGCACGAGCCTTTATTTTTTGTTGCTTTGTTGCAGCTTTATGTGCTAGCAGGATCAGGTCACCACAGTCAGTTTTCTGAAGTGGCCTCCTTGACATTGAAACTAAAACTTAGCTACTGTTTTGTTAGCACTGATAGCCATTTGACTCAAAAGGGGAATTTAATGTTAAGATGATTCACCTTCCTGGATTTGCTTTGTGCACATCAAAATTGGTATAAAGAATATTAACTTACAGGAGTTTGACTTCTGCTGAGGTATTGAATATTAATTGGTTATTAATAAGCTACCTGGAATGAATTTTCAGTCTACAGACACACTCATTTTAAGGTGTCCAAATTAGAATAATGACTATATCTGTATGAAATAGTTTATATTTCTGCATCATGATTGTTAGAGTGATGAATTTAAGCGGACTCTTCTACTACCTTAGATTTTACGGAATATGAAGTGTTGTATTTTTAGTATCCATTGATTTAAAAATAAAAGGTTCTATGAATTCAGAAACGTTTTCAAGTAAAATTTGCATATGTATTAACTCAGGGCTACAATGTTTTGGCAACTCCCACGCTTGGCCTTTGGGTTTGTGAGCATGTTACAGTAACTGTTGTTCCACAGAGGTGGGACCACTAGCTAAAAGTGAAGGTTGTTTGTTAGAACTGTGTACTGCGGTTGGAGAAGGGGGAATCCTAAAACTTCTTAATTAGTTTATTAGTTGCTGGCTGCTGAAGTTGTCATTCCATTTGACATTAGGGAGATGAAGATGAAGACCTCGATGGAGATGCCAATAAATACAAGAAAGGACGTAAGAAAGCAGCTTATGCCGGAGGCTTGGTACTGGACCCTAAAGCTGGTGAGGCTGTGCGGCCGGTTGCTTTGCCCCTGGTGTTAAGGAATTTTTAATGCAGACCTGGGCTTGAGAAGCTAGAAGACCTGAATTGTATTTTCTAGGTTAGCAAATAGGGTCTTGTAATGACCTTATTTTGTTTTAGGTTCTTTTGAAAATCTCGTTTGCCAGTCACCTGACCTGAATTAACATGAATATTTTTTATTTGCTGCGTTCCAAGAAAGCTTTGTTTATGGACACTGAAGTTTAAATTTTGTGTAATGTTTGCATATCATGAGATAGTCTGTTTTAAAAAAATTTTTTTGACCGTTTAAGGATGTAAACACTATTATTGGCTCGTGAGTGGTACACAAAGAAGGGGTAGGCTCAGTTGGGTCTGCACAGAGTTTGCTAGCCCCTAGACCAGTATAGAGCCCTTTGCCTTCTGGTGGGAGCACCTGTGGCTTGTCCCATCTGCTCTGGAGGGCTGGCTCTGCCTCTGCCTGAGCTGCCAGGACCCATTAGGCTGGACGGCAAAGTTAAAGGGAGTACGGACAGTAACCACCACATTGAACTTTAACAGCAGAGTAACCAGTTCTTACTGTCATTAATGGCAAAGAAGATGTTTGGTGGTATGCAGAGCTAGACAGGATCTTTTTTTTTTTTTAACCCTCAACTATTTTTAAGTGTACAGTTAAGTAGCGTTAAGTGTATTTACATCGTTGTATGGGAATAATGTGAATTTTATCAAGTAACTTGAACTCTGAGTAGGAGACATTTTTGACAAAAGTGATTTTATTATTGGGGCACCTGGGTGGCTGTGTCAGTTAAGCTTCCAAGTGTTGATTTCGGCTTGGGTCATGATCTCACGGTTTGTGGGTTCTAGCCCTGCGTCGGGCCCTGTGTTGTTAGGCTACTTGGGATTCTCTCTCATTCCCTCTTTGCCCTTCCCCTGCTTGTGCGTGCTTGCTCTCTCTCCCTCTCTCTCTCAAATAAGCTTTTTAAAAAGAGTGATTTTTATTAGTTGTATTGAAAAAGATCTGTAGTCCTTTGGTGTTAGATAGATCTAGGCTTAAATTCTGTCTGTGTGATCTTGGGCTCCCTCTTGAACCTCTGTAAGCCTTGTTTTCCTCTTCTGTAAAATGGAGATAGAAATATAGACCCTTGAAATTAATACAACACTGTATGTTAACTACACCAGAATTTTTTAAATGTTTGTTTATTTTTGAGAGAGAGAACGCAAGCGGGGAAGGGCAGAGAGAGAGGGACGGAAGATCTGAAGTGGGCTCTGCGCTGTCAGCATCGTTGAATGTGGGGCTGAAACTCAGAAACTGTGAGGTCATGACCTGGGCTGAAGTCTGCTGCTCAACTGACTGAGCCACCCAGGTGCTCCCAGAATTTTATTTTTGACTACATTAGAATTAAATTTTTTTTAATGTTTATTTTTTGAGAAAGAGCCAGAGCGTGAGTGGGGGAGGGGCAGAGAGAGAGGAGACAGAATGTGAAGCAGGCTCCAGGGTCTGAGCTGTCCGCATGGAGCCCGATGTGCGGCCTGAACCCACAAACTACGAGATCGTGACCTGAGCTGAAGTCAGACCCTTAACTGACTGAGCCACCCAGGCGTCCCTTGACTACACTAGAATTCAAAAAAAAAAAAAAAATCTCCCACACAGGGATTTAAGGAAAAAAATGATTATTTATTTTTTGCATATAATTTATTGTCAAGTTAGCTAACATACAGTGTATACAGTGTGCTCTTGGCTTCAGGAGTAGATTCCTGTGATTCATCACTTATATACAACACCCAGTGCTCATCCCAGTAAGTGCCCTCCTCGCTGTACGTCACCCATAAAATGACTGTTTGGTATAGTGCTTGACAGAGTATGCTATCAATATGTTTGCTGTTGGTTTTATTTTTTTAATACTGGACATTTATTTTGATTCAGTTTCTTCTTAAGGTGAAGATAACTCTTTGTAAATGTCCTAGAGAAATATAGTAGCTTTCTGTTCACCCTTTGCAAGTGAAAAGGGTGGATCGTTCCACTGCTGACATTTATATATGTCTCTTGTCTGATTTTAACACCATTTGTGTACAGGTGAGTGGGCTTCCCATTTTATTCTTATGATGGTAAAATATGTATATATACACACACACACACACCAGTGAGTGTATATATATATATGTGTATATGTATATATATGTGTGTATACACATATTACATATGTGTATTACATATATATGTGTACACACATATATGTGTATACACACACACACACACACACATATATATATATATATATATATATATATGGATCACTAAATATTTTGGGGGCAGAGGTGGTAGGGTAGGTGGGAGTGAATGCTTACTTGAAGGAGAATTTTACAACATTTTTTTGAAATGGATATGACGCCTATCTAAAGTAACTGATATGAGAAGGTGTTTGCCCATCATAATGGCGTACTTTGGGCCTGCTGTGGAAAGGTTCATTGTAGCTGGTTTCAAGGTAAGACAGGATCTCTTTTTTCCTCTTTGGTGACCTGAGTTTTCACTCTAATACAAGTTGTTTTTATGGAGTGATAGTTGAGTACTTTTTTCTATTGGTGTAACTCACAGCTGTCAATGTTATATTGTATTTAATATACATACTACATTCTGTAGTTCTTCTAATGTTATGTTTTGACACATCTGCTTTTTTGTAACCCCCCTTCCCCCACCTCCTTTTTTCTTAAAGGCTTTTTGTAACATGACTTTTTTATTGCAGGTTTATATGATAAGTTTATTTTGCTCCTGGACTTCAACAGTTTGTATCCTTCCATCATTCAGGAATTCAATATTTGTTTTACGACAGTGCAAAGAGTTGCTTCAGAGGCACATAAAGCTACAGAGGTTGGTATTCAATTTGGGGGCTCTTTAAATTGAGATTAAAAACACTGTTTAAAGAAGGAAGAGAACCAAAGGGGTTAGCATTCTAGTTTTTCCTCTTAAGGATACAATTTGTCTTTTCTTAGTGGTCAAAACAGGGGGAAGGTTGAGTAGATGGAAATTTTCACTTGTTCTGTATCATTTTTATTTAACAACTTTATTGAGATGTAATCCATATACCATGCATTTCATCCATTTCAAGTGTACAATTTAATGGCTTTTAGTGTAGTCACTGAGTTTGCAACCTTTGCCACAGTCAATTTTAGGGCATTTTCGTTACTCCCCAAAGAACCCCCCTACCTTTTAGCTGTACCCTCCCTCACTCCCTCCTTTCCTTCCAGACCTTGACAACTAGTAATCTTTCTGCCTCCGTAGGTTTATGTACTTTGGACATTTCACATAGATGGAATCATATGTGACCTTTTATGTCGGGCTTATTTCACTTAGCATACTGTTGTCAAGATTCATCTGCACTATAGCATGTATTAGTACTTCATTCCTTTTTATTGCTGAATACTATTCCATTGTATGGATCTGTATCACATTTTTATGATATATATGATATGTAGGATATATTTGATATATATGACATATCTGTGATATATGGTACGTATATATTTATATATATATATACACACACATATATATAAATCACACATTTATTTTAGAATCATCTTGTCAGTTTATGCAACAATGCCTGCTCTGCTTTTGATAGGGATTGTACTGGATCTTTAGATTGATTTGGGAAGTATTGCCATCTTAATGTTAAGCCTTCCAATCCATGAAAATTAGGTCTTTCCATTTAATTAGGTCTTTAATTCCTTTCAGTGATGTTTTCTAGTTTTCACTGTACAACTCTTCTTTTATTAAATTTATTCCTAAATATTTCATTCTTGATGCTATTGTAAGTGAAATTGTTTATTTTATTTTTGGATTGTGCATTGCTAGTGTATTGAAATGTAACTGATTTTTGTGAACTGATCTTGTATCCTGCAACTTTGCTGAAGTCATTTATCGGCTCTAATAGTTCTGTGGATTTGTTAGGGTTGTCTACATATTGTATGTTATCTGCAAAAGTAGTGTTAATTCTTTCTTTATAATCTGGCTGCCTTATATTCCTTCTTCTTTTTTTGCTTAATGGCTCTGGCTAGAACCTCCAGTACAATACCGAATAGAATTGGCAAGAGCAGACACCTTTTTCTTGTTCCTGGTCTTAGGGGGAAAGTATCCAGCCTTTATTTCACCATTAAGTATGATGTTAACTGGGGGTTTTCCATAGATGGCGTTTATCAGGTTGAGGAAATTCCCTTCTGTTCCTAGTTTGTTGCGTGTTTTTATCGTGAATGGGTATTGGATTTTGTCAACTACTTTTTCTTTATTGAGATGATCATGTGCTTTTTGTCCTTTATTCTCTTTATGTTTTGTTTTCCTTTTTTAGATGTTTATGCATTTTCAAGAGAGAGAGAGAGAGAGAGAGAGTGTGTGTGTGTGTGTGTGTGTGCACGTGCGCGCGCGCGGGAAGGGCAGGAAGAGAGGGGGACAGAGGATCCCAAGCAGGCTCTGTGCTGATAGCATTGAGCCTAGTGCAGGACTGAACTCCGGAACAGCGAGATCATGATCTGAGCTGAAGTTGGATGCTCAGCTGACTGAGCCACTCAGGTGCCCCTGTCCTTTATTCTTTTAATATGGCATATGACATTGATTTTCATGTGTTGTTCTGTGTTCCTGGGATAAATTCCATTTGGTCTTGGTGTATAATCCTTTTTATATATTTCTGCTTTCAGTTTGCTAGTATTTTGTTGAAAAGTTTTTTGTTTGTATTCATAAGGGCTTTTGGTATATATTTGTCTTTTCTTGTTTTTGTCTTGTTTTGGTATGGTATTAGGATAATAATAGCCTCATAGAATGAGTTGGGAGGTGTTTCCTCCTCTTCTGTTTTGGTTTTTTTTTTTTTTTTTTTTTTGGAGAATTTGTGAAGGATTCATGTTAATTCTGCTTTAAATATTTGGTAGAGTTCACCAGTTAAATTATCTAGTCTTTTTTTTTTTTTTTTAATTTTTTTTTTCAACGTTTATTTATTTTTGGGACAGAGAGAGACAGAGCATGAATGGGGGAGGGGCAGAGAGAGAGGGAGACACAGAATCGGAAACAGGCTCCAGGCTCTGAGCCATCAGCCCAGAGCCTAACGCGGGGCTCGAACTCCCGGACCGCGAGATCGTGACCTGGCTGAAGTCGGACGCTTAACCGACTGCGCCACCCAGGCGCCCCTAAATTATCTAGTCTTAAGATTTCTTTCTTTCTCTCTCTTTTTTTTGATTTCCAATTCAATCTTCGTTTTATGTCTATTCAGACTTTCTATTCCTCCTTGAGTTCATTTTGGTCTTTCTAGGAACTTGTCTATTTCATGTAGGTTTATCTAATTTGTTGTCATAAAAGTGTTCATGGTATTCCCTTCTAATCGTTGTTTCTTTAAGGTCATTAGTAATATCCCTCTTTTATTCCTGATTTTAGTAATTTGAGTCATTTTTTTTGTCAATATAGCTAAAAGTATGTCAGTTTCGCTGATCTTTACAAAGAAAGAACTTTGGTTTTGGTAATTTTCTCTATCTCCTGTATTTCCATTATAATCTTTCTTCCTTTTTTGTGCTTTTGTTGGTTTAGTTTGCCCTTATTTTTCTAATTTCTTAAGGTGGAAGGTTAGGTTATGGATTTGAAATCTTTTCTGCTAATATAGATACTTACAGCTATGAATTTTCCGGCAAGTACTGCGTTAGTTTCATCCCATTAGTTTTGGTATATCATTCATGCCTTTGTTGTTAGGCCCCTTCACCATCAATTGACCATTGATCTGACTTCTGCTGTCACCATCACTTAGTTTTGCTTATTCTGGAACTTCATATAAGTGGAGTGGTACATTATGTACTCTTTGGTATCTGGCTTTTTTGCTCAACATAATGTTTTTGAGGTTCATGCATGTTGTTGCATTATCAGTAGTTCTTTCCTTTGTGTTACTGAGAAGTATTCCACACTTTATTTATCTAGTTTCCTGAAATAAGCATTTGGGTTTTCAGTGTGTAGCTATTATTAATAAGCCTGCTATGAACATTCACATCTTTTTCTGGACATGTGCTTTTGTTTTGGGGGGTAGATACCTAAGGAGGGAATTGGCTGGTTTGTATGGGAAGTATGTGTTTAACCTGAAAAGAAACTGCCGAATTATTTTCCTAAGTAGTTATACCGTGTTACACATTCCCACTAGCCATGAATGTGAGTTGTTCCACATCATCTCCAACACTTGGTATTTTTATTCTTTTAAATTTTGGCCATGTAAGCCTTTCTTAATGATTCCTTGCACTACACGGTGAATCTTTTTGAAAGAATGTTTTGAATTATTTCACATTGATTTTAATCTAGTGATTAGTCAACAGTTTTACGTAGGGCTTAATAACTTAATGTGTGGTTCTTCATATGTAAAGCTTATATAACTGACTCTCAGTAGGGAATTTGATTAGATGTGGTTCTCTAACAGGAAAAGATGTAAAGTAATAAAGTAAAATATTATCTCTATATATTGTTTTTCTCTGATTCTTTGTACCTGTGGCAGAAGATGTGTATTTACTCTCCCACTCCAGATTTCACATGTCTTTTAGTTCCAACCACATGCTTTGGAGCTGTTTTTTAGCCCCACTTCTGTCTTCCCAGAAGAGAGAATCTTAAAGGCTTGCTTAAGTGGGTGAGCATGCCTGGTACCATATGCTGTGACCACAGGAGTGAGTTCAGAGAGTACAAACATGGCTGCTAAGGATGGGCCTTTCTGTGGGACTAGAGGATAATCTTACAGAGAAGGAATTTGGGTAGACATCTCCAAAGGGTGGTGACTGCACTTGACTAATAATGTTCGTTGGGCTCTGTCCTGCTATAGTATGTGAGCCTTGTGATAATTGTTGTGATCCGACCTCCTTCATTCCCCTCCACTGTTTTGTTTATTTGAGCTTTCCAGTTAGGGTTTCAGGTATATAATGGAATCATTTCAGAGTTGGAAGGGACCTTAAAGGTCATCTAAGAAATACTCTACACGTAGCAGTTTATAGGTTCTATATCATTGTTTTGTGCAGTATTTGATCCTCAAAGTAGCTAGTGCCACACAGCTAGTGTTGGTTGAGCTGGGCCAGATCCTTTCAGTTAAGTTTTTATTTGACCTCTCTAGTTGCTGTAAATAAATGGGAATGTGTACCAAGATCTCTTTAATAGGTTTGCTATCATCGTCTGCTGTTTTCAAAAACAATAGGTCCCTGTTTATTATAAGATTGTTCATTTGAAAATATTGATCTTTATAAAATCAGATACCTAGTAAAGGCTGGGTTATCAAATGGCATTGACTTGCCATACTTGAAGCCAAGAGGTTTATTTTTAATTGTGAACCTTTGAAAGGGCAAGTGTGCCTGGCTTTTCTTTTCAGCCTGTTAATAGAATTAATGGAGGCTTCAGAAAAATGGTCTAATGCTTTTCCTGCTTTTTGCTGCTGTAAATTTTCATATAAGAAAACTGCTGGTTACTATTCTAAAATGTTGCTATTCTTTTACCAATTGCAGAGCAATTTACAGATAAAAGGTCCTATATAAATGCTAAGGAACATGTATATATTAATTTTTAGAAATTTCACGGCCTATTTAAATATGTGCTCCAAATTCCTGAAGGAAATTTGCTGATTTAGTATTTGGGGTTCTAGTTTTTAGTGGAAAATATTCACAGTAATTGCCACGATTCTCTGTAGTTGTAAAAGTGTTAATGGCATTTTGTTTGGGAGTATGTGTGACTTAAAACAGGAGTTGTGCTGCAGTTTTTTTTTTTTTTTTCAGTAAATCCTAGAGGTCTCAGTGTTTCTTTTCAAAACAATTTCCCCAAACATGTTGCTCCCCAATCTTTTTGAAGAGAGGAGAGGAATATATATAGAAATTGATCCCTTTAAATGATATCTGCGTTTGTCAATAATGAGAGAGGGGAGATACTGGGAACGAGGCTGTTAGAAGTGGGAGAAGAGGGCAGTGTGGACTTGTTCTCAGCTTTTTCTTTGCCACCCATATGCTGTTGACCTATAGTTAGGCAAGAAAGTAGCTTTTCAAGATGTGATCATTGCCCACAAAATATTATTTTTGAAAATTGTTTTATGAAAGCTTGATTTGTCTGAAATTTCTGTTGTATGTTCGTCAGGATGGAGAACAAGAACAGATCCCTGAGCTGCCAGACCCAAACTTAGAAATGGGCATTTTGCCCAGAGAGATCCGGAAGCTGGTAGAGAGGAGAAAGCAAGTCAAACAACTAATGAAACAGCAAGATTTAAATCCAGACCTGGTTCTTCAGGTATGTCTTTTCACTGAGAGGCATCTGAGTGACAGTCTCTGCTTTTAGAATTTGATTATCTAGTAGTGTTTTACAGATGATGCTGTGGGCAACTCATGGACTTATTTTAAGTTTGTGGGCAGGAAACACATTCACAAACACTAGAATGCCTCAGAATGGAAGACACCTCTATCTGCAAAGCCCTATCTGGACCAAACCCTTCTCACTTCTGGGAGCTTTGGAGTCTGTGTTTGCTTGCTTCCAGAAGGTCAGGGAATCATGCATCTGGGAGGATGGGCTGAGTGTGCTACGAGTTCTTTTTTTTCCTGGACATGGAGGGTTACTCCTTGTCATTGGTGGTCTAGAAAGAGATCTAATGTAATTATTAAGCATCTGCAAATATTGTTGTTTGTCTTTTGTCCTTGTGTGCCTACAGTATGACATTCGACAGAAGGCTTTGAAGCTCACAGCAAATAGTATGTATGGCTGCCTGGGATTTTCCTACAGCAGATTTTACGCCAAACCACTGGCTGCTTTGGTGACCTACAAAGGAAGGGAGGTAAATGGTGTCACATTCATAGCTCTAAAGATGAGAGTGTTTTTAACTATACGTGTTACAGCATGGGAGAGCCAAGTTTGTTACCTAGTTACACAGCTTCAAATGCCCCTTTCTTGGGACAAATTCAAGACAGATAGATTTGTAAGTATGGATCCGTTCATTCATCCATTGACAGAGTATTTATTGAGCATCTACTCTGTACCAGACATTGTGAAGGGGGTAGAGTGTTGAGCAAGACATAAAAGGTTCCCCTGCATCATGCAGGTCACATTCTGTCTAGAGCAGAGGTATAAAGTGGCATGCGGTGGGGCCTTGGGATGGGGAGAGGGTAGTTTGGGAAAATAGACTTGTAAATACATGAATAAACAAACATAAAAAATAAGAGGATGTGGTAGAACTAAATGTTGTGCTGGTAATTAAAACAGGGTGATGGGCTAGTTTGATGTTAAGATGGCTGGTTTAAATTGGTCAGGGAAGGCTTCTTTAGGAGGTAACAGGAATGAGAGCAAAGTGACATCAGGAAGCAAGTTTGCCTGTGTATTAGGTTGGAGTACAGGGGAAAGGAAGAGATGAAGGAGAATGCCTCCATGTCAGCCCTATAGCTGGTTCGCTTATGGAGCCATTTACTAGGATGGAGAAATCTGCACGAGGGAAACAAATCCCAAGAAAGTCTTAACAGTAGAGAACAGGGAGGGTGGGAGATGGGCTAGATGGGTGATGGGCATTAAGGAGGACACTTGTTGTGATGAGCCCTGGATGTTGTAGGTAAGTGATGAATCACTGAATTCTTTTTTTTTTTTAATGTTTATTTCTGAGACAGAGAGAGACAGAGCATGAGTGGGGTAGGGCAGAGAGAGAGAGGGAGACACAGAATCCGAAGCAGGCTCCAGGCTCTGAGCTGTCAGCACAGAGCCCGACGCGGGGCCTGAACCCACAAGCCGTGGGTTCATGACCTAAGCTGAAGTCGGTCGCCCAACTGACTGAGTCACCCAGGTGCCCCTGATGAATCACTGAATTCTACTCTGCAAACCAATATTGCACTGTATGTTAACTAACTAAAATTTAAGTAAGTATGTATATATGTACATATATACGTATGTACGTATAAAAGAGAAATCTGGGAGAGAGGGATTAAGAGTACTCTTTTGGTTTTGAGATTTGTAATAGATCTCTAGGCATGTTAAGTAGGCAGTTGGATATAGAAGTCCACAATTCCAGGAATAGATGAGGAGTGGAGTTAGGGATTGAGAGTTACTGGCTTTAGAAAGGTGAGCCAGATATGAAACCGATTTGAGATACTGTCACTTTGTGACAATATAAGCTTCACTTGCTTTAGCCCCACCTGTGTGGGTTTTTCTTAATTTGTAAAGGAAGAGTTATGTTAAATATTAAATTCCCTTTCACTCCCGTAAGCTATTTATTCCTGCCA
Source organism: Lynx canadensis (assembly GCF_007474595.2). NCBI lineage: Eukaryota > Metazoa > Chordata > Mammalia > Carnivora > Felidae > Lynx > Lynx canadensis. The sequence continues at coordinate 20,390,007 of NC_044321.2, forward strand.
GTGGATTTGAGACTACTCAACCTTAAGGAGGTAGTTCGTGGTTATGAGTGGAATGCTCAGGGATGGCAAAACTATGGCCCATGGGCTAAATTCAGCCTGCCATCTATTTTTGTAAGTAAAGTTTTATTGGAACACAGCCACGGTTATTTGTTTATGTTTTGTTTGTGGTTTTTTTTGCATTACAGTAGCAGAATTGAGTAGTCATGGTGGAGACTTGCATGGTCTGCAAAACTTAAAATATTTGCCATCTGGCCCTTTTCAGAAAACAGATTTCCTGATCCCTGCTTTAGAGTCTAGACCAGCACTGTCCGGTAAATCTTGAGATGATGAAAACTTTCTCCATCTGTAGTTTTAATACAATAGGCCACTAGCCCACGTGGCTAGTGAGCATTTGATATCAGGCTAGCGTCGACTTGCTGAGGAGCTGGATTTTGAGTTTTATTTAATTATAATGAAAATAAATTTAATTATCCACATGTGAGTAGTGGCTCCTGTATTAGTGGAGATCTTGCTGGCATGAAACAAACAGGATGTTCAGAGGTGCTCCGGTGTTGACACCCATATCTCATAGACTTGGCTCAGGGCACAGTGAGGAAGGGCAAAACATGTATTAGACACCAGCAATATATGAGAAGCTTCCAGATGAATTATTTCTCTAAAACCCCACAAGAATCCACTGGTATGGCTAATAACATTCCCATTTTGCAGATGAGGAAGCTAAGACTCAGAGGCGAAGCGTAACAAGTGATTCTTTTGAATTGGGATCCATATTTTCCTGATTATAAGGCTTTTACTACAGTAGTATTATCTACCCCATCTCATGGTGTCTTTCATGACTGTGCTTCTGTTTATATTCTCTTACTCCTCAAAGGACATCTTTTTTGCTACTCATCTCAAGACACAGGCCCTTTTTACACGGGAAGATACAGGCATTTCAGGAGCTAGTTGAAGTGAGGGAAGGATGTTTTCAGTTTCTTAGGCTAAGTTTACTTTAATATTATTTAAATTTTATTTCTGTGTATATATCCAGTGGCTTCTGATAGAATACCATCTTATTTTTGTATTAGGAAATGCACTCACTTTGCCCCAACTGGGTGATAATACATGGGTTGACTATTGAGATTGGATCAAGGTTACTCTTAAGTTTCTCACGAGAGGCAATAGTTGACAATTTACTCCCTTGGAGAGTGCCTCTTGCTGTTGGGAAATCCCTGTTGTTACATTTTCTGCATTGGCTCAGAAATCCACAAGCTTAAAAGGGCACTGTTGATAATGATAAGCCCCAAATTTGTCCAGTGATCTCCCCCACTCCCCTAATCCATTGTACTTTAAGGGCAATATTTTTGTTTAGCTTGATCTTTAATAGGGTATTTAAACTCATTTTTAATTTTGCTGTTGTATAAAATATAGCAGTAACAAATCTTTATAAACTATTAAAAAAAACCTCTGCTCTCTCCACTAAGAAACAAAACGTTTCAGACACGTCTAGAAATAATTGTATGTGATTTAAATACTTGGTTTCTACTTTCCCCTTGTCTCTTTCCCCTTTGCTCCTTCCCACAAATAAAAAAATATAACAACTACGGAAAGTCGGCCTTGAAAGTAATGGGAGGTTAATGAGAAATAATAATTACACGGTTGCTCCCTGGAAATCTTATTCTAGAAGAAGATTCAAAGCCACCTACAGAAATTATTTACTAAAATAAAACTGATTGTTAAAGTATTGGTGATAATTATTAGCACTGGTGGATGGAAATATTCTCTATGGTAATCATTCTTGGGTTTACTAGCATTTTGCATATATACTATTAGACCTTTGTGATTTCAAACGTTTCTTGATTTTTTTTTAATGTTTTATTTATTTTTGAGACAGAGAAAGAGCATGAACGGGGGAGGGTCAGAGAGAGAGGGAGACACAGAATGTGAAGCAGGCTCCAGGCTCTGAGCTGTCAGCACAGAGCCCGACACGGGGCTCGAACTCACGGACCGTGAGATCATGACCTGAGCCGAAGTCGGACGCTTAACCGACTGAGCCACCCAGGTGCCCCAAACGTTTCTTGATTATTAAAGAGGTAGGAGAGGTAAAGTGTACAATGAGAGTCACTTGGCTGAAATTTTGGAATACCTTTATGACTTATCACACTTGTCTTTTTTGTAAGGAGATGGAGTGGACAAAACAGTACAATAACTTCAAGATCTTAGAAGTTGTTTGCTTTTCAAGTCCTTGTAGGATAAATTAGATTAAGGTTCAGGTGGAAATGAATAAGGAAACCTGGTAGCATGTCATCTAAAAGATTAGGAAATTTTGCATTTGAATATGGATTAATATACAGTCTGGGGAGACTGTAAGCCCCTCTCCCTTGTTGTTTTTAGGTCTATTTTGTGTGTGCTTAGTTTTGTTGGAATCATGCAGGTTTGGCTCTGGTGACCTAATAATTTCTGTAATCAAATGTGTTACGGCTGCTAGAGTACTCAGGGTAATTACTAATTGTACTTTTATAAACAAGTTTATAATAAAAATGCTAATAGTTATGTCAAATGGACATCAATATTGTCTTTTCCCAGGTGTGATCTTTCACACTTAAACTCTTTAATTGCTCAGTGGTAGAGGAATTAGTTAATGGTTAAAAAAATTGTATGAGGGACCTCATAGTGTGCAAGTTATTTAAAAATAATGAAGTCAGTGTTTTCAGAGAAGTAATGTGGAAACTTAGTTTATAGACACTCAAAAGTGAATCAGTATAAATATCACCTACATTTGTATTTGTTCTCAATGTATGTGTAGAGAGACATAAAAAAAAGATACTGGGCAAGTTGATAGCACTGAGTGGACATAGATTTTAAACCAGCCAAGACAACGGTTGTCAAGAGACTGGTGTGGTAATTGAAGTGACTGTTCACTAGATGGCGATAGACACCCTGAGATCATTAATCAATTAAGAGTTTTTATTCTGTGAACAATAGTGAAGGCCATTTAGTGACACAAATCTGTCCACATTTCAACTTTGATTAATTTTGAAACTGTTAAAGGCTAACGATGGACCAAAGGATTGTAAGAGTCTAACCTATTTTAAAATAATGATGTCTAACCTATTTTAAAATAATGATGTTTTTTGAATTCCAAGTTTTTATTGATAAGAACAACCATCGAATGTATCATAGCAAGCAAATTCTTCTATCACATAGCTAAATTCATACATCTGGCCATGAGGCTACACTACATGACTCAGTCACAGTATCCGGCTAATCCAAAGAGAGTTGAAATGATTTTGATACATAATTTTGCTTCCTTGGGTTTTGGGGTTTTTTTTTTAAAAGGGATTTTAAACTTACTCTATACTTATAAGCACATTCATTGTGTAATCCTTAGTGTACTGGTAATATTTGTCTTTATGGAATAATTAGTACTTGCTGATGTTGGTATTGTTTTATTTCTGCACTCTGTTATTTCTGTGCTCTTGATAAAACGATTTGTGGTCTGGATTTCTGGTTGCATTTTAAAGTGAACATATGCTCTCATGTTTGGGCATAGATCCTGTGTGTTTTCACTTTCTCACCCGGTAGGCTGACATGAGTCCTTGCCACCCGGTTGTAGTTGCCTAGCTTTCACTGGCGTTTGGACCTGAAATTTGTGCATTTAGAACATGTATCCAGGTCATTGCACGACAACGCGCTCCAAGCAAGCCTTCCTGAGAGTCTTTTGGTGATGTGGTAGTGTCTGTCAGCAGCCCTTTGGAATGGCTTTCGGGCCTACGGGCTGTCGCCTCTATTGGTGTCCATGGAGAAGGAGAATGAATGGAGAATCTCATAATTAAGTGCTAAGGGACACTCATCTTTATCTAGAAAGAAGCAAAAATTTCACTTTTCCAATCTTTTTTTCTTAAAGAGTGTAGTTTTCTAAAAAAATTAAAAGCAGTAAAATATTATAGAAACATTTGAAGACTGGTTCTTTCCTGCCCTTTCTCATTCTTTTCTCTTCTTCAGAGGTAACTGCTTTCTAAGGGTTTTTATCCTTTTTGCCCATGGTTTTTTGCTTTTACAACCAACATTTATACCAGTGGTGCATTAAAAGTTTTCACCATTTATGTGTCATGCTATACATCATTGTTTTGCAGTTTACCCCCCAAAGCAAGTAGAGGGAAAAAAGTGGGGGAAAACCCCTAGTCTATTTTCCACTTTTTAAGTATATCCATATTGATGCATTTTTAGATTTGATTTATTCTTGTTACCTCTTGTATAATATTTCACTAAATAAATATAGCCCAGTGTATTTTTTGTTCTCCCACTGTCCGTGTTTTCAGGTTTCCAAGTTGTCCCTTTAGTTTTTTTTCCTTTATAAACGGTGCTGTGGTACAGTGCCCCATAGGCATGAGTGTCTCTACTGTATTACCAAGAGTGAAATCTGCACAGCCACAAGCACTATGTGACCTGTGACCTTTGATTAAATGACAACAGTCATTTAATTTATCACAGCAAGCTAATTCTTTCACATAGCTAAATTCATATCTGTGTCCGGAGGATCATAAAACCTGACCCACTCAGTCACAGTATCTGAGGTTAATTTAAAGAAAACTGGAAATGATTTTGAAATACAGTTTTGTCTCTTTGAATTTGTTGTTTCTTTTTCTATCGAGGGATTTTCAACTCACTACACACTTAAAATCTTTAGTGTTCCACATCCTTGTCAGCACTTGTTATTTTCTAAATTTTTAATTTTTGCCAGATGAGTGTGAAATGGCATCTCATTGTGATTTTAATTTGCATTTCCCCAAGTATTAGTTAAAGTTGAGCGTCTTTCCATTTGTTTTAACTCTTCACTTTTCTCCTCCGAACTGCCCATGTGTGTATATGCCCTCTTTCTTTCTCTTTCTTTGGGTCGTAGGTCTCATGCTGTTTCTTGTTAGGAATTCAAAGGCTAGTCCTTGTTTGGTCGTATGTGTTGCAGATACCTTTTCAACTGTGACTTGTCCTTTACCTTTATTCGTGGTCTTTGAATGTGTACAAGTTTGTATTTTTATTTTAATGCCAAATAATTTGATTCATTCCCCCCTGTATACTGTGTTTATTTTTCCCTGAGAAATCTTTTCCCTCCTGCAATGACATAGACATTCTCCCTTAATTTCTTTTCTTACTTAGATCTTATATCCTTCTGGAAATTATTTTTAGGGATGCTGTTAGAGATCTAATTGTATTTGTTTGCTTCCTTATGGAGTTGTTTCTGTTCCTCTATTCCAGGGATCAACAAACCATGACCCATGGGCTGACTTTAATCCATTGCCTGTTTTTTGTAAATAAAATTTTATTGGGCCTCCATTTGTGTTAGGTTACAGCAGCAGAGTTGATAGTTAGCACAGAAACTAAATGACCCACAGGGCTTAAAATACGTACTTTCTGGTCCTTTACAGAAAAAAACCTTGTGATTTCTGGTCTCATGGAGAGTCACGCATAATAGGAAAGTCACTTTCCTATGTAACACCCTCTGTCATAGTAGGTGAAGAGAGAGGCAGTTATACTGTAAAGGAGGTTATACTTTTAAAGGAAGGAAGGAAAGAAAATGATCTTTTGGACACATGAAAATTTAGAGTTTGAAGTTCTCCTTTGCTTAGATGGTCATATGAGAACTTCAGTCAACCAAAGGAGAACTCAGGGTAGGTCTGTGAGTCCTCTGAGATTGTGTGTAACATTTTGTGTGTCTGTGCACATGTGTACGTTTTGGGGGGGCAAGAGTGCATTGCATTGAAGAGTTCTCGGAGGGGAACTTGATGCCCAAAGGACGAAGCACTGTTGGTTCTCAGAATTTCCTTTCTGCCTTCTCCTTCTGTAGGTTAAAGGGAAACTTTTGCCTTAAAAATGTATGCTTTTGTCACCTAAGACATGGCAGTGTGAAGAATTGTCTTGCCAGACCAGACCCATGGCAACTGTGTGGGTGGTAGGAGGGGAGAGTTCTACTCTGTCTCCACAATTTTAACGTTTATTTATTTTTGGGACAGAGAGAGACAGAGCATGAACGGGGGAGGGGCAGAGAGAGAGGGAGACACAGAATCGGAAACAGGCTCCAGGCCCTGAGCCATCAGCCCAGAGCCTGACGCGGGGCTCGAACTCCCGGACCGCGAGATCGTGACCTGGCTGAAGTCGGACGCTTAACCGACTGCGCCACCCAGGCGCCCCTCTGTCTCCACAATTTTAATAGCCACCGTTTAATAATACTACTTTTAACTTTAGCTGACCTCCTGACATTTTAATTTTTTTTTTAATAGAAGAGAATTTCTTTGAAGTCTGAGGTGAAGGTCTAATATGTTTTGGCAGAATATATTGGATGTTAAAAGGAAGCAGTATCCTTTTTCATTGATCACAGATTCCTTATCACTTTTGAAGTTGTTTACATAATAAGATTCTAAGTCAGAAACTTTTTATTCCCTTTTTATTGTATTTCAGAGGTGCTTGGGTTCTACATCCTTGGCATTTCTTCAAAACTGATAACACTATTCAGCGTTATTAATTCACGCCTACTAATTCAGAATCTGTGGCGATTCACATGAAATGAATTGAAATTCTTTTTTTTTTTTAATTTTTAAAAAAAATTTTTTTTTAACGTTTATTTATTTTTGAGACAAAGAGAGACAGAGCATGAACGGGGGAGGGTCAGAGAGAGGGAGACACAGAATCTGAAACAGGCTCCAGGCTCCGAGCCGTCAGCACAGAGTCCGACGCGGGGCTCGAACTCACGGACCGCGAGATCATGACCTGAGGTGAAGTTGGCCGCTTAACCGACTGAGCCACCTAGGTGCCCCTGAATTGAAATTCTTCATAGTACAAGTTAATAGTTATTTTGGAGCCTAGGTTCTTTTCATATTCCTTTAAATTCTGTAGAAACACCTCTTTCTAGTAAAGTAAGTGGCATCTTAACTGCAGATCATTTATAATGATGAACTTTTATGAGTTAACATCAACACTTGCTTGTTCATTTCTCTATATCCTTTCTGAAAGTCGATGACAGTAGTGATGGTAAATGTAAGAATAAGAAGCACTAGGGGGTGCTTGCATGGCTCAGTTGGTTAAGTTGTCTGACTCTTGATTTCACGTCAGGTCGTCATCTCAGGGTCATGAGATTGAGCCCTGTGTCAGTCTCCGTGCCGAGTGTGGAGCCTACTTAAGATTCTCTCTCTCCCCCTCCCTCTGCCCCTCTCCCCAGCTCACACGCTCTCTCTGTTTAAATAAATAAAAAAACAATAGGAAGTGCTAATTTGGAAATACCCATGGAAGACTGGTCTAAATTATTGATAACTTAGGCATTCGGTAATTTGAGAGAAATGCAATGACAGAAGATTTGAAGTATATGGAATGATTCGTGCTTTATTAACACGGTGTTGTATTTATACAGATAAATAAGTGGGTTACATTTAGGCCTGGTTTGAATTTATATACCTGAAAACACTGTCATAGTATTTCTTTCAAAATCGCCAAAACTTGAGATTTTTTTAAAAATTCCTTTTTTTAACATTTATTTATTTTTGAGAGTGAGAGCGAGCACAAGTGGAGGAGGAGCAGAGAGAGCAAGACAGTGGATCAGAAGCAGGCTCTGCGCTGTGCACACAGAGCTAGATGTGGGGCCAGTCTCACAAGCCGTGAGATCATGACCTGAGCCGAAATCAGGAGTTGGCCGCTTCATCAACTGAGCCACCCAAGGCTCCCCTAGACTTTTTTTTTTAATCTGAATATAGTTCACACAATGTTACATTAGTTTCTGGTGTACAACATAGTGATTCAACCGGTTAATGTGTTAGGCTCTGCTCACCACAGTTGGAGCTACTTGCCATCTGTCACCATACAGTAAGTGATGGGAATAACAGGTACAGCACAGGGAATGCAGTCAGTGGTGTTGTAATAGTGTTGTATGGTGACCGATGGTAGCAAAACCTTAGAATTTTTTTTTTTGCAAGACTTTAGACTTTTCAAAATAAGTTGAGACTGCCCATATCTTTCTTTCTGTTGGAAACTAGCACCTCCAAGAGGCCTGGACACCCACTTGTATGTGCTCTTATGGTTTTGAACATTCAAAATTATGTGTGTCTTTAGGAGGACACAAAGTGGTTGGTGTTAGAGGTATCTGGGCAGAGGGAGCTGCATGATGTCAAGACCTGCCTGTGAAATGGGCTCCTCAACAAGGAGATAGCCATGGACTTTCTTCTTTATCCCATTTATATTTCCTGAGGTTTTGGGATGGTTGCCTCATCTTTGTCCTTTTTAATGTTTTTATTTTATTTTATTTTATTTTATTTTATTTTATTTTATTATTTTATTTTATTTCATTTTATTTTATTTTGATTTGATTTTGATAGATAGATGGGGAGGGGGGGCAGAGAGCAAGAGTGATAGAGGATCCAAAGTGGGCTCTGTGCAGCCAGCAGAGAGCCCGATATGGGGCTCAAACTCAGGAACCGTGAGGTAATGACCTGAGCTAAAGTTGGATGCTCTACCGACTGAGCCACCCAGGTGCCCCCTGCCTCACGTTTGTCTTATACAAGCTGTGGAGAATACAAGAAACAGCCTCTTTGTGCTGATTACACAAGTCTTTGTCAAGAAGGAGCACCCTGCACCCTCCTACACACATTACACCACTAGGTGCCAGTAGTAGTAACAGGTGGTCCTGGGGCTGTGTGGACTGGCCTTTCCTGAGGTCTTTCAAAATTTCAGTACTAACCTTAAAAGTGCCGGGATTTATTTTTTTAAGGAAGGTTGAATTTCTTTAGTCTCAATATAAGTTGATGGACATTTTAAAACCCACACACTGGATGTTTTACTATTAGATTTCAAAATGGGTCTACATGAATTAGTAAGAACACTTAAAGATTTTATTAACAAGCAAAACAAAAGCCTATAGTCTCATGTTGTTTCTGTATTCTCCAGTTTCCACTTCCCTTCATGTTGTGAGGGATCACTCTCTGTATGTTTTGATGTTCCGCTTAGTACCTAACCCTGTGCCTGCAAAGTGAGTGCTAGTTGGCTTTAACTCTGGGATCACACTGGCCTTGTAGTTTCTGCACTTACAGATGAGTGCATGTGGAGGAGATGCATTTTTAAAAATAGGATCTTGATATTTAAGCCTATTTTGAGTTTATACGAATGGGTTGGATACTCAGAACAGGAAAAAGGATACTTGGTACATTTTTACTAGGCATTCTTATTTGAGAAGACAGGGATGGTATTTTCATCTATTAAATTTTACCTGTTTAATTACTAAGCCACTGGGGATGTGGCTAAGGATGAGCAGATAAATGCTATGAGACTGACATCGTGTCAGCTTTGCTGAGCTCTGCTGAGACAGAGTCATTACTCTAACTTGACTCACATAAACGAGTCCTGGAAATCTCCTCCTTTCTTCCCTAACCCTCACCAGAGATAGTGACTTACTCTTAACCCAAACTCAGTCCTCTTTCTACATATGTGAACATTTTATATAAACCTGCTTTGGTATATGTTTCTTTTTCACAAGTCATGTGTTATTTGACAGGTGTTCTCAAGCTCCTTGCTTTGGCACTGAACCAAGATGACAGAGCAGTAATGATTTTGAAAGTGCCATTCCTTCCTTGTTAAGAGATGAAAAGTGTGAAGTTATTAACTACTATTCACCAGTGGCCCAGAAATTGGCGTAAGATTTAATTGTCTGGTTCTTCAGTCAATCTGTATCGGTAATTTCCTGGATAATACTACTCTTTTTTTTTCAACGCTTATTTTATTTTTGAGAGAGAGTGCACGCCCTAATAGGGTAGTGGCAGAGAGAGAGGGAGACCCGAGAATCCAAAGCAGGTTCTGTGCTGGTGGCAGAGAGCCTGATGCAGGACTTGAACTCACGAGCCGCAAGATCATGACCTAAGCCGAAGTCAGACGCTTGACCAACTGAGCCACCCAAGCGTCCCTGGGTAATACTGCTCTTGAGGAAAGGGGGAAATATCATATAACTCTATTCTTTCTCCCACACCCTTTTTACCCCTCTTTTCACACATTGCATATATAGCAGGATTGAAGAGAAAGGATCACTGCTAACCAAAATACTGATCTTTTCTCTGGCTCACCCTTTCCTCATCTGGCCAGGTAATAGATTTATGGGTGATGAGGTCACACCTGGCAGTCTTGCAGGTTTCCCATCCCGCAGATGGATCAGCTGCCCCAGTGTTTGAACCTGATGGTGTACAAGATGTCACCTCACTGTCGCCTTGCCGCCTTGCCTGAGCCGTGCCGGGTACATTTATTGCTAATTGGAAGAATCTACTTTGAGCAGCCCTCACCGTCTGGTGGCTAGAGCGTACTTTTCACAGCAGTACAGTCAGATCCTTTACAGACACTTCCCTCTCAAATTTAAAAACAAAACAAGCTGGTTGGGTTTATTATGGCTCAGGCTTGGTAAACTAGGGAAGGCTAATCGAATTAGTGCCTTCTGTTTGTCTTTCATCACTTAAGTAGGCAGCGTGAGCCTGCGTCAATTTGCCATATTGGAAGCACTGTGTCAAATTATGGGGAGCTGGGTTTGGTAAGTTGTGGGAGTTTTGGAAGGCAGGGAGAAGAATGGCTTCATGTATGTGTTTGTGTGGAGAAGCTGTCTGTTTTAAGCCAGGGATTCCAAGCCCTGTGGGTCACCGTTTTAGGGATCTTGTACCTACTTTGAAATTTTGTGCCGGTGTCAGGTTGTACGCCTGTCCTTGCTTCCTTTTTGTTATTAATTTTTTGGTTAAAGAGTGGAATGAAATAGAAAGTGACCGAAGTAAGTCTCCACTTGCATTGTGAAAGGAGCAACAAAACATAAAAGATATCCACAGATGGGTTATGTGTGGTGTTTGGAATTACTGATTCCTTTTTACACATTTGGGTTTAGCTTTCTATGACCTATTTTTATTGGCTTTATTGTTTCACGTTGAACCAAAATTTGTGGCCGAATTTTGAGACTGGGGATGAGATTTTTTTGCCTTAGGGCTAGGAGTTGAGTGGCATGGGAACGGAGCAGGGGTAAGGTTTTGGTCATAATCTGGAGTGTCAGACATTTGGCTGTATTTATTTCAGGGGCTTTTCGCCCCTGCCGACTTAACCACAGACTGTGTTTTCAGCCCTATGCAGGAGGGTGGTGTGTCTTCTGCCGGCAGGGAGGAGGAGGGTTGAGGAGGGAGCGCTGGGGGAAAGGAATAAGCTCATGGGCTATTAATAATGTGCATTGTTCTTAAGGCCACATGTAATATTTCTGTGCACCGGCCAGCAGGTTAGGGTGTGTGTGCTATTTAAGTTGAACTGCATGGCATGGTGCGATAGACAGCTGATCATTTTGTTACAGGGAAAATTCGTGTGTTTCTTTCTTAATGGTGTCCTGAGGGGGCAGGAAAAATAACTTGCTTGTGGCTGATTGGCTTAGAGTGGGTGAATATATTTAATTCAATTACTGATTCTTGCCTCATAGCCAGAAATTCTTCAAGTAATATTTGCTGAGTGTGTACAATGGAAGAAATGGAGACAAATGACATTGCTTTTGACCTGCAGGCTTGAGACGAAAGCCTTAGGTAACAATTCCAGTAAAATTAGAGCTAGAGCTTGGAAGGCCAAACTCGTGATTCCTTACTAGTAAACAAGAGAAAAGGTCTTCTGTGGTAGCAGAAGCCGTGCAGAGAAGCTAGAGTATGTGCTGGAGACACCCTGGACTGGAAACCAGGGGTGCGACGTCCACCCCCCTGCTTGTTGGCTTTGTGTGGCTTTGAGCAAGTCAGTTATTCTGAGCTTCTGTTTTTTCACTTGTCAGAGGGTGCCAGATGATGATGGTTCCTGCCACATGCTACAGTTACAAAGCACCTTAACAATACACCGTTTTTTCTCATAACAGCCCAGAGGAAGGCGCCAAGCCCCTACAGGTGTTGGGCCTGGTGCCAGTGTGGTGGGGGACACAGTGGTAGATTTAAGTATTCAAGGACCTTGTCTTCATGGAGTTTTCAGTCTGGTGGACGAGAGCCATTAAGCAAACAGTCACATGAATAGTCCTGCCATTCTAGAAGAAAGTAAGTGCTAACAAAAGGAATGCAAATTTCTGAGTGCTGGTAATAAAGGTTCTCTGCAGAGTCCAAGTGCCTGGACTGAAGAAGAAGAATCCGGGGTTTCCTGAGCCTATGGTACTGGAACTGAGACCTGAAAAGTGTGTGGTGGTGTTAACCAGCTAAAAGGATTGTAGGGATAAGCATTCTAGGGTGCAGAACTGAGGGAAAGCTGCTGTAGCCAGAGTGTAGAAAGGGAGGGGAGAGTGATGGGAGGGGAGGTTGGAGATGTGGCAGGAGTCCTACCTTGCAGGCCATGTTGAGCAAGGGGGAGGCATTAGCAGGTCCTGTGTGCAGATGGAGGGATTGGCTCCCATTTGCATTTTGAGAAGATCCCTGGTGCTGAATGAGTTGGAGTGTTTGGAATAGATGAGAGAAACGAGTTAGTGAGCTCTTATTGAAGTATTCCAAGCAAGTGATGGTGGTTGCTTGGTTGGTGTGATGGCTGACAAGGGAGGGGGAAAGATCCAGACATGACAGATGTGAAAGAAAAAAAAATGAGCAAAGCCTGGTGGTAGATTGCATGTAGGGCTTCGGATGGGGGAAGCGTCAAGGACAGCTCCGGGACAGCTCCTACTCCTGCCCGGCTGACTTGAGCAGGCACATGGATGGGTTGTCTCTCCCTGAGGTGACGAGCACTGGAAAAGGATTGGCTTTGGGGTGGGGAGAGGGAAAGATGAGCGGTTTGGATTTGGACATGTTACTTTTGAGGTAGCAGGTTATAAATGTGGGAGCCATTGGTGTGTTGAGGTAAATTCAGCCATGGCATGGATGAGATTACTTTGGAAGAGGAGAGAAAGAGAAGTGGGCGTAGGGCTCAGTGTTCTGGGATTCCCACCGTGGAGTGGCTTGGAGGAGGTGGATGGACTTAAACAGCTGACCGTAGAAGAGCCACCAGAGAAGGAGAAAAGGAGGAATGTGTGATGTCCTGGAAGCCAGTAAGAGCTTTTCAGGGAGGTGGTGGATGACTGTTGCAAAGAGACTGACAGTAGTTTTGAAAATTTTCCATTGCACTTTGGGACATGGAGGTGATTATGGACTCAGCCGGTGCCTTTTGAATGCAGTGATGGTGGTGAGCAGAATTGCTGCAGGTAGAGATTGTAATTCTCCCCAGTTTATGGATGAGGGATTTAAGGCACAGAGAAGTAACTTGTGAAACAGCTTAACTACGTTGCAGCTCTGGAATCCAGGCCCAGGCCTGGGGGCCTCGTGCTCCCTCCTCTTACCCTTCGCCCTGCCACCTGCAGCCCACTAGGGTTCCAGGTAAGTCCCAGGCGAGTGCAACCCAGATCTGCTTCTCCCCGAACTAGGGACCCACTGACTGCTTATTTAACCTCCCCAAGCCCCCACTTCATCATTTTTAGCAATAGTAACTAACCAATGAAGGAGGATTAAGTGAGATAATTTTTGTCAGTGACTTGATATAGTGTTTGATATGTAAGAAGCATTAAGTAAATGTTGGCTAAAAACTAAACACCCAAAGCTGGCCTGCCCTCTCTTCACAGCCTCTCTTACCCCCCTTCTACGTTTTTCTCTTGCTTGAATGCTCAACAGTCTAGTCTACTAAGGCCAATTTGTATGCTGTTGGCCAAATTCTCTTCTAATTTGTGTTTCAGCTTTTTCATATCTTCTGTTTTTTGGGCCTTTGTCCACCTGCGTCACTAATTTCTGTGCTGTCTTCCTCAAAACTCACTCTCCCTGAACTATTTAACCTGACCTTCCTCACTCTTTAACTTAGTTAAACTTGTTAACTTGTTTGTTAGTTTATATTTATTTATTCTTAACGAGTTTGATGTTCATGAGTTTGATAAGTTTGTTCACTCAGTTGTACGAAATGGGTTCGGGGCCCAGAGTGTTTACTTCATGTCCTCAAACAATATCTAGTAGTGGCACAAAGTGACAAGCACCAGGTATTTTTATAATATTTCTGAAATAGTTGTCTTCTTGTCCCAGTCCTGAGACCCAGTTATTAGTAATTCCTGCCAGCCTCACCTCCAAAATACTCAGCTCAGACCACTGTCCTCTCTGGCCAGGATCCCTGCAGCAGCCTCCCTTTGGTGGCTCCCTTGTACTCTTGCCCCCTCGGATCCGTTCTCCACATAGCAGCTTCTCTCTATTTTTAAAGTGTGATTGCAGCGTGTTGCTTCCAGTGGCTTCCCTTCTTGGTTCACCTTGGCCTCCACGGTCCTGTGTGGTTCGCCGCACTTCTCCAGTTGTCTTTTGTGCTGTCGACTTGCTGCCTTCCCCTTCCCCACTTTTGCTCACTCCCACAGGCCACCACTTTCAGTTCCGCACTCACATTCAGTTCTGTCCGTCCACAGGGCCCTTGTGCATCTGGGCCCTCTGCCTGGAATGTTCCTCTTCAGGCTTGGCGCAGGGTTGCATGTTTGTCTCATTTCAGGCCTCAGCTTATATTCCACCTCCTTGGTGAGGCCTTCCTGACTTCTCTACCTAAATAGGTACGTCCACCCCACTTCCAGCTTTCATTTTTAAATTAAATTTTTTCCCATTATTTTTTCTTTTAATTTTTTTTAACGTTTATTTATTTTTGAGACAGAGAGAGACAGAGCAAGAACGGGGGAGGGGCAGAGAGAGAGGGAGACACAGAATCGGAAGCAGGCTCCAGGCTCTGAGCCATCAGCCCAGAGCCCGACGCGGGGCTCGAACTCACGGACCGCGAGATCGTGACCTGAGCTGAAGTCGGACGCTTAACCGACTGAGCCACCCAGGCGCCCCCCCATTATTTTTTATAGAGTAAAATAACATATTTGTGTGGCCATCTCCCAGAACGTGTTAAGATTTTTTTTTTAAATAAAAGAAAGCCTTACAGGTAGTGTCCTCTGTGTTCCCTTCCCCAGTCTCCTTCCCTCTCCAGAGGCAGCTACTATTGTGAAGTTGATATGTCTGTTTCCTTTTTGTATGCTTTTGTTACTCTTGAATGTGCCCATTTAATTTATGTAAATGATGCATCATATTTGAGTTGGCACCTTGAGTTTTTTTCCTCTCACCATTATATTTTTGAACTCTATCTGTGTTGATACATATAGATCGGAAAATACATTTGAACTGCTCTATAGTATTCCATCATATGAATATTTGGCAGTTTACTTTCCCATTTTTCTAGTAGATGGTCTTTTAGGTTGTTGTCGGTATTTCACTGTTATGAAAAGTAGACATTCCCATACCTGTCTCTTTGTATATGTGCGAATGCCCTCTGTCATGTTCTTTTCTTGCTCAGCACCATTTTGTTCCATTTTGGCACTCATCATTTTGCATTTATTAACATGTTTTTGTGTTTTTATTCATCGTCTTTACTAGACCATGAACTCTGTTAGGGCAGGGAGTTTGTTTTACTCAGCTATATACACACAGCACCTAGCTCGGACGTTGGCACCTAGTAGGTACTTGGTTGATACTTGTTGCATTTACTCAGCTACCTGCTTTCCGTATGTCTTGTTTACTGGGTCCCTTTGGTGTTTGAACTTTAGCTTCCAGATGACTGAAGAAAGGTGAACACTGATGAAACGAGCTGCCAGATCCTGTGGGCAGTGAGTGCAGGTGATGAGGTAAATCTGGCAAGGAGAGAACCTGAAGAGAAGCAGAGTTCAAAAGCAAGTTTAAAGTTTACAGCCAGTTTGGATTAAATGCTTTTTTAAGTTTGCAATTTGGAGATGAAAGATGGCGTGGAGCTACACGGGCCAGTTTTGGTTAAAGGAGCTGGATTGATCACTTAGGGTCTCCTTCCACATCTGTAGCCTTATTTATTATTACAGAATTGTGGAGGGCCAAGGAGATTTTGGTATTTGTTTTCTAAAATCATTTTTACTTCAAAATTAGAAAATGAACTGTCCATCTGTTATTTATTTTTTGGAGCGGGACTTGTGGTAGACACAGGAAAACGTGGCCATGCGTAAAGAGACACAAGAGGAAATCTATTGATCTTTGAGGCACAATTATTTAAATCAGTTTTTAAAAATACTCTTCTTGGGGCACCTGGCTGGCTCACTCGGAAGACATGTGACTCTTGATCTAGTGGTTGTGGGTTTAAGCCCCACGTTGGCTATAGAGATTACTAAAAAAAAAAATACAATACAATACAATACAATACAATAAAATTGAACTTAGAAAAAAAACAACCTCATTTTTATTAGGTTCTACTAAATCAGCCTATGTATTCTGTGCTTTGTTAGTTTTTTTTAAACTCTTAAATGTTTCCTTATCATCACAGACTTCAGATTGAAGTATTTGATGCTTGCATACTGGATTCACCTGTAGGGCAGGAAGACCAGCTCATGGGAACGAACAGATTTCCCTGCACCCCTGTGCGGTTCTTGAAATGGAGATTGCCTGCTGTGGTCATGTCTGGGCCCTGGTTTCCAGTACAGGGCATGTCGTTCTGTCCTCCAGGAGCTGGTGCAGACCATAAATTGAATCACTGTAAAGGATTTTTGGAGATATTTAGCAGAGGGAAAAATACAGCTGTAGTTAAGTCTCGTGTGGATGCCTCCTGATTTATTCTTCAGTTTAGAGTATGTTGGTTCCCCTCCCCCACTCAGTACATTGTGACACATGTTCCTGGCCCTTAGGTGGGTAGCAGTTACTGTGAATTTCCAGAGAGAATGAGGATCTGCTCTCTTTCCCCTCTGTATGTAAATAGTACATAATTAGACACATATCTGTATTGGTAATAATAATAACAGTTAAGGTGCATTAAACATTTAATGCTCGCCAGACACCATTCTAAGCACTTTATCCTAACGGCGAAACCCTACTACAAGATAGAAGCCAAACAAACAAACAAAAAGCCTTTTTCCACTTGTGTAAAATGTAACAGTCATATTACTGTGAGGTTTATGAAAAAATGTTTTTCAATTTGTTTTCTAGTTGCTACGTGTGTGTGGCAGGTGGCATGGAGGAGAAAATGTGTTCATTGATGAGATGTATAGAAATGTACTGAACTGAGAAAATCTAAATGGTCATGAGCTAGTTATTTCCTAACATCCCGTCTGCTCCTCATCCACCCCCTCAATAAAAGCTTCAGCCCGTTCCTATAAATAGGGGCTGGGTCGGGGGTGGGGCCAGTCCTCAGTCTTGGGTTTGATCTGAATTTGCCTGACTGTGAGGCAAGTTAGCGTGGGCTTTTATGCTCTGGTCTCCATTTTATAGATGAGAGGACTGATGCGGGGAGATGTCAGTAGCTTGCCCAAGGTCATGGGGCTGGTGGATCACAGAGCCGTAATTCAGATCCAGGCAGCCTGAGCCCCCGGTACACTGCCCCCGGTGTACATTGCCTGCGTGTGGTTTTGTTTTTTGCGAGTTTGTTTATGCAACAGGCATCATGAGGTGGGAGAAAATAGTGTTCTGTCTTCACATTGCTTGGAGCCATTTTTGTTTGAAAGGTCGTATGCCGAGGAACAGGTTATCAGTCTGAATAGGTTAGTATTTGCTGCCACTGTAGATTTTCCACCCACGTGGACAACTCCTTTTACTTCCACAGTCTTGTGACACCAACCGTGAGGGAAATTGGTCCTAATTAACGTGGCCCTAGGAATGAAATTTTTAACGAAGAGGGCCGGATGAGGAAGGCAGAATGGAAAGACAGGGATGAGGGAGGGGGAATACTTGGTTCTGGTGGGTTTTGTGGCAGAAATGGTGTTGGTGCCGTCCACCACAGCTGAAACTGAGATGGTTCTGGAGTACCTCTTGGTGCAGCTTATCTGTGGCGCTTACTGCCTGTGACAGTGGCGAAGGTCATAGAGTGTTTGCTGTAAGCGGATTCGACAGATTGATCCAGAAAAATGTATTCAGTAATCTTTGCTTGACGAGCAGAACCTAGCAGTTGTTGAAAACAAATGAAGGGGATAAAAACTCCCCTAACTTTTATTTACCAATCAGATCGCATAGGAAAAAAATAGCCTATTTTTAGACCGAGGCTCCAATTATGCTAAGCCTTGAGGATAATGAAACAGTCTGACACAAAAGAGTGTGGTGACGCAAGTTTGTGTGGTGAAATTCCAAGACATTCACTGACTTTTTAGCATTCTGCACAGCGAATATGAAGCTCCTGAAGTGTTTGTTGCCCAGAAACAGTGCTTTATTTATTTATTTTTTTACATGCAGTGTAATGAAGTGAACCTGTGTTGTAATTTGTTTCTTGCATGGAAAAGGGGGAGTGAGCACACATCAGCTATCCCTGGTCCTGTCTCTGACCTCTTGTGTGTCCCTCGTATTTACTGAAGCCACCCAATCATGCTATTGCTAATGCTGCATATCGCCTCCTGTTTGAGTCACTCTAATTTCGCCACATGTTCTATAACCATGAGGGTTTCCAGGTTTTCAGTTAATTTTATATTTCAGATTTAGCAGAACTGGGAGGCTTTTTCCTTCTGCTCTTTCTTCATTCCATGACAGAATTACCGTTAGTTTTTTGCTCCTGTTCTTTCTTAATCACGTCAGGTGACATCTTGCCTTGGAACAAATTAGTTGGGAGATTTAAGTGAGCTGCATGCTGGCACAGGGCTTCCTTCATTGGCTGCATGGATGGAAGTTAGCGGTTGGTGCTTTCGTCTCATGGTGCCTTCCTACTTACACGTTTGGTAATGGGCTTCCGGATTTTCCTTCTGCTGCTTGTAATTGCCTTCTGGTAAATGAAGCCGGGGTGCTCAGTGCTCAGTGCTTCCTTCCAAGGCACCTTGTTTTCTTATTCCCTGAATCCTGTTGTGGCTTGGGTCCTAAGGAATCTCCTGGAGTCAGGAGCTCTGCCATCTTCCACTTAGTCTCAGAGTTTTCGTTTTGAAAGCAGTCGCTGGAAGAACTGAGGGAAGGCAGCAGGAAAGACCTGTCAAACCCAAGAAGCCTAAGTTGCGAAGTTGGTGGTTTATGAAAGGCTTTGATGAGGTGGAGAGGGAATGAGTTGTGGAGTAGATTAGAGAGCTTCTCCTGAGATTCAGCCTGAAGTGCCGCATTGGTGTGGCCGGGTGCAGTACCAGAAAGCATAAGATAGCAGTCCCGTGATTGATAAGGATGGCCTGGTCAGACGAGCTAGGAAGTGGGAGCTGGGAAATGTCTGTGGCTGGAGGTCTGCTATCCATACACAGTACTTTATTTCATTTAATCTCCCGCAACCCTGCGGGTATGGGATATTCTCTCTTTTTACAAATGAGGAAAAAGTCTCAAAGGGATTGAGAAAATTGCCAGGGTCTCCTTACTTACAAGTGGCTCAAATGAATGTGGCCACTTACAGGTGTCCTACTCTTCTGAAATACAGGAAACACAGACACCAACAGTATTTATCTTCCTATACTTGGTAAGTAAAACATAGCTTTTTTTGTTACTAAACTTCACCAGAGAGCTCTTTCTTTAAACTGTAGATGGGTTCAATTCAGTTCGGTTGTCTGGCCTGCTGTGTGCCAGATGCAGTGTTGTGTCCTGAGGATACAAAATTGGTTAAGACCATGGTTTCTGATCATAATTTGAGTTGAGAGTGGGGTAGAGGAAAAGGAAAGCCCTTGACCCACAAACAAATTTGATACCATATGATTAAGATATATTTAAAGAAAGGAGGAAATTACCTGGAGGTTAGAGAATGATGTCCATGTCCATGGAATGATCCCTGCTCTCAGTTCCTTGGATTCTTTGGTCATTGATTGCCAGGTTTTGCACAGAGAGGTTTAGGGGTGTCTCTGTAGGGGTGAAGCCAAAGAGGAACCGTATATTATTGTCATAACTTTGAGGATCTTTCTTTTTTAGCCAGAAATCTAAATTAATGAGGGTGACAATTTTTTTTTGGGGGGGGGGACTTGGTAAATGAAGAATCTTGCATTTTTATAGCCATTAAGTTTTTTCTTTTCTTTTTAAAAATTCATTTATTCATTCATGCAATTTCTACCCCCAGCATAAAATCCATGACCCAGAGATGAAAATTCATGTGTTCCTCCAACTGAGCCAGCCAGGCACCCCAGGTCTTTCTCTTCCTAATTTTGAACTCTCCTCAGCTGCACATCTCCTTGCCGCCTTCTCTGACTGGAGGGCAGAGGGGTTTTTGATTCCAGCTTAGCATGTGACCATTATTCAATAAAAATGTTTTGCCATGGGACAAGAGAACTTGAACTTTTCCTGTGATTGATTCATATCGAGTTTTGGGGGGAGGGAGATAGAAGAAGATTCATTTTTGTTGGATAAAAAGCAGCCTCCTCACCTCAACAGCAATAACAAAAATTATAGATAAATCATTATGTGTAAATCACAGCCCAAGATGAGTGAAAAAAATTGTAAAAGTTAACCTTGTTTTTTAAATTTTTTTTTTTCAACGTTTATTTATTTTTGGGACAGAGAGAGACAGAGCATGAACGGGGGAGGGGCAGAGAGAGAGGGAGACACAGAATCGGAAACAGGCTCCAGGCTCCGAGCCATCAGCCCAGAGCCCGACGCGGGGCTCGAACTCACGGACCGCGAGATCGTGACCTGGCTGAAGTCGGACGTTTAACCGACTGCGCCACCCAGGCGCCCCTAACCTTGTTTTTTAAATTCCATCTTTTAGCCAGATGCATTCCATCTCAGCCCAGAATGCTGGCGGTACTTGTAATTCTTACACTGTGTCTCACCTTTGATACATGCTCCATGAAGAATAATGCAATTATGAAATAACTGTTGATAATCTCTGAGGAATCCTGGATAATAGGTGTTCCAGGATCTGCCAGACTTGAAGACCACCTCCCCTTCCTGGACCAAACTAATCTTCAGGTCTTTTCCATCACAGTAAGATGGGAATTGTGGGGAGGCCGTCAAGAACCAAAGATGAGTCAGAATGTTTTACGCTGTCTCATTCTGTAATGAACAGAGTGTAAAGCACCACTCGAACATGGCCCTTGGCCTGATGGTGGGATTCTGTAGCACCTCATACAATTAAAGGTGGTGAATCTTTCAGTACTTTTTTTCAGGGCAGAAATCGCAAAGTCATTGAAGTGTAACTCTTGTATTTGGGATGCAAATTATATATAACCATGTCAGGATTTTCTTGAGGGTTTCAGTCTAGAAGACCAAATACAGCGAGTCTTGATTCTAAAGTTTCTAAAAGGTGAACTCAAGAAGATCATGGACTAGTAAGCTATGCAATACAATTCTAGAAAAATTCAGCAGGTGTTTTCCAGCATTTTGTAGTGAGGGCTAAGGATTAGTATTGGTTCACCAAGAACAGGTAGCGTTGTTAGTTTTGTTTTTCCTTTTAGATTTAATACTGGGTGGAACCACATGAGAGTGCTAATTTTGAAAATCACAAGTAGTTGAGTGTCAACAGTTTCATATGCTTTATTCTAAGAGTTGTTACTACATTTTTTCCTGATAATAAAATTATTGTATGTCCATTGGAGCATATTTAGAAACTATAGGAAAATAAAATTTACTCATAATTCAACAATGTATGTTTAGGCATGTTTTTCCATCTGCCTATGTGATGTTCACAAGAATATTATTTTTAAAAAATATAATTTAGGTTATAGCTCATTTTTGTGGAGTATCTGGCTGTTTATGTTGAACCTGTCATAAGCATATCCCTGTAATTAAATATTTATAGAAACTGAATTTTTACTGTTAGGATTTCAGCAAGCATATGTCACATAATTTATTTATCCATAGCCCTATTTTAAGACATTCGTGTTATTTTTAGAATTTTACTATTATAAATAGTGCTGTAATAAACATCTACATGAATCTTTGTCCACATCTTTGATAATTTCCTTAGGATAAATTGTCACAAGTGGAATTTCTGGGTTAAAGAGTATGCACTCTT
The DNA here is from genome assembly GCF_007474595.2 of Lynx canadensis. NCBI lineage: Eukaryota > Metazoa > Chordata > Mammalia > Carnivora > Felidae > Lynx > Lynx canadensis. The sequence continues at coordinate 20,411,859 of NC_044321.2, forward strand.
AAAACTCATTTCCAAGTTGCTTACAATAAAGTATGTACTCTTTTATGCTTCCAGAGCAGTGGCCCTGAGAGCCTGTCTTACTATAACACCACCACATTGGCTTTTACTTCTAAAACCAACAGAAGAAACAGGGTAGGCCGATTTTGGTTTTCCATCTTTCATAGGTTTTACTAAATAAGATCACATAATTTGATTTTATCAAAGGACCTGAAAATGTTTCTCATAATGTTATTATGGTCCAGTCAAACCAGTGTGAACTGAACATATATAGAGTTGGGAGAATCTTTAGTTTCCCAACAGCTATACTCTAGGGAGGTTTTATTAGTGGATTGTTTTTAACTGGCAGGGGCATTTCTGTTATTTTGTGGTGAGGCTCCATGACTCTGTCCTGACACACATTATTTGTAGAGACTTAGATGAAAATAGAACATGCCCTTAGCAGATTTGGAGGTATGTCACAAAGTTGAGATGGTTGGCCATTAGTTCTTTTCTGCCAGACCATGGGCTCTTTTAAGCATAAGAGCCAGAGTACTGAGAGCATTTCTTCTGCAGTCAGCTGTGTGGCTTTGGGTAGTTACCTAACAACCTCTTTGTGCTTCAGTTTCTTCATCTAGAAACCAGAAATCAACAGAATACTTACCTCACATGTGTGTTTGGAAGATTGAATGAATTATTAAGTATAAAGCACTGAGAATAGTTCCTGTCCTTTAGTATGTGATCAGTAAGGTTAGCTGCTTATTGTTGTTAATCTTTTTCTTTCTTAAATGGTAGAGAGCACATACTTCTTCAGTACATAATAAGTGATAGGATGAACATCTGAGAGACTTGGTGGGCAGGTAGAATAAACCCCAACTGCAAATGAAATGTAATGGATAAGTCTTACATTTATGTTTTATAATATTAGACTGTTGGGGTGCCTGGGTGGCTCACTTAGTTAAGCATCCGACTCTTGTTCTCAGCTCAGTTCTTGATCTCAGGGTCATGAGTTCAAGCCCTGCATTGGGCTCCACACTGGGTTTGAAGCCTACTTAAAATACACACACACACACACACACACACATTTAACACACACACATTTATATGTAGACTGTTGTGTAAAGAAAGGGTTGAAATTTATCCTGTGTAGCTCCAGAAAGTAGAGACATATAGTTAATTGCCAGAAATTAGCAATAACGGACTTTCTACTAATTAGCTCTATTAAGCAGTGGAGTTGCCCTTTCAGGTACTGGAAGAATTCAAACAGAAACTTCCAGACCATTACAAGTGTATAAAATAAGAGAGAAGCCTTCTTTTGAATCAGTGGTTAGGCTCGATGACCTCTAAAGTTTCTTCCAACTGTAGGCCGGTTCTGTGATTCTGAGTGGAATATGTAGGATTATCACAAAACATGCAGTAAGGCCCCATGAGTGCATCGTTGGAAGGGTTGATGCTGCTAATCTGGGCCCAGCTTGGCCCTCCCTGCTTCACTTTCTTTCACCTGTTGTGTGTCAGCCTGGCAGTGGCCCATTCCCTCACTTGATGCTGTCTTACAGCCTAGTCTGGTGTCCCAGGCTGCCCCCTCCTCCATAGCAGTGCCAAAGGGATGAATATTTGGAACAAGGTCATTTTTTTTTTTTGTAAACAAAATCGGAAGAAAATTATTGCTTGCAAAGTGTGTCTCAGAAGTGTTTAAAAAAACAAGCAGAAGATTTTGTGCATGTTGAATGTGCTTTCATCGGAGCTTTCAAAGGAGTGGATGGTACATTTCACCTTTTGCTCAAGAGTTCTGGGCTCTGGGCTTCTGTACTTGGCTGGTGTCTCCCCTAAGTGTAGCATCAATATTTAATCCCCTGGGAGGCTGTCACTGAACCCCTACTGTCGTACATTCTATTTGGGCTTATATACCTTGGGTTGACATTTTTCTGTCATTATGAACTCTGATCCCTTGCCCTTAAGCTCTTTAAAGGTGGCTTCCGAATCAAGTTGGGAAGCTGACTTGGGAGCCCAAGCAGTTGCTTGCTTTCTTAGGGCTCTTTGCCGAATGATTTCTGACATGTCATTGTTTTCTGCTGCTCTCCCCATTTATAATATTTGGAGCATTGGCTTTTTGCCACACTTGTCAGGGATTTATGGGAGTTAATGACATGTAGTGTATAAAGTGCTTTGGGATTCTTTCATGCAACTTGGTATTATCTTGAAAGCAAGAGGTTTAACTGTTCATTTGTTAGATAACTAGTGGGATTTTACAAAGATGTAATCACCCCATGTCTATTATTTAATGTATTAGGTGATATGCACCAACTTTTGCTGCTCAAATTTTAAACGAAGTGGCATTCTTTCTTTTCTTTTTTTTTTTTCTGTTTGAATAACCTGTTATTAGGAAATGCCTTGGGAAAAATTGGGAGTCAGGGGCCTGGAAAACATCTCCACTTGGTGTTCTTCGGTGTTCTCGTTTGTCCTTAGTTTTGCTGCCTGGCAGTCGAGAGTTGCAGTGAGGAACCGTGGCATCTCTGTTGCTCCCAGTGAGTGTGTGCAGCTTGTGTCATAGAGGTGTTAACTGAGGTCCGTGCTGTGCAGTGCGTGGCCCAAAGGCTTGCTGCCTTGTGTGCCAGGTGGGTTAATATGTTTTAGAGAAAGTATCTGTGGAATTTTACAGTGGATCTTCTTTTGTAGCCATATTAATTTTACCCCTTTTGAGTAGTATCACTTTACCAGCCAGAATCTAGAGCATGCAAATGCATTATCAGAGTGATTTGAAACAGTCATGACACATAGGGAGTGAACTTTATGGGGATGATTCTGATGCTTTCAAGGCCTAGGGTCTCATTGCATATATTTTGAGTTCGAGTGGTAAGCCTGGTGCCTTAAGAGGGCTTTGCTTCTCTTTTTAATCTTTAGAATTTATAAAACCAGCAGCTTTGTGGCCTTCAGTAGAAGCATTATACATGGAGCCTGAAGGCCCTTGGAACATTGAAGCCAGAGAGAGGACTAGATCTGTGTTGACTCTTGTCATTGTGTTGAGCGAATGTGTACAGTGTAGAACTCCTCAGGGTAAAAGTGAGGATAATAGAGTTGGCACACATGGAAGATTTTTTAAAAGATTACTAAGCTTTAGATTTCTGGACTCCTCTCATTTGGACTAAAAGGAACCTTAGTCCAGTCCCCTTATTTCATAAATGAAAAAGTGCAAGTCCGTAGGGTCCAACTGGACCAGAATCAGGACTGATCTAAAACCCAGGGGTCTTCTTTCCCACGCCAGAGCTGATTAGATCTTACCATTCTGATCAGTGCCGTAGAGCACCAGTGCAGCACTTAGAAAATACTGAATCATCATGTAAGAAAATGACTCTACCAGTAAAATAATGCAGTCATTGAGTCTGTAGTCCAAGCAGGTTTTATCATTTGTAGTGAGTAATTTTAGCTGTTCCACAGTCTTTGGAAAATCTGAGCTGACTATTAATTTTGTCCACCTTTTACCCAGTTAACAGAATGCTTACTCTCTTATTGCCACTTAAAAGTCATCTGGAAGACTCATGCTGACAATGTAATGCACGGTGAAGGAAGGGGGTAAAGTAGGAAAACATAATTATTGCATGCACGGTCTTTTGAAAGGCTGTTTTCTCTTCCCTCCTCTATCTTTTCCCCAGCCTAGTTGGGTGGATCTGATTTATATACCTTTGTTTTCCCCCTTTCTTTTCCTAAATTGGGTAAGAGCTGAAAAACTATTCAGAAGCTGTAAACTGTAGCAAAGCCTGTGAAAAAGACAGTAGTTTGTGCCTTTCTCAGCCTTGTTATAGATCTGCGGATAGTCTGCAGCTTACAAAACTGTACTTAAATATTTTCTATAATATAGGTTGAGGACAGATTTCTATTTGCTGTTGATGACTGTCAAAACAACTTCCCTAGAGCGATTGTCACAGAGTGCGAGGCCTCATTTTCTGATGGAGAAACTGCTTTGGTTTATCCTCACTGTGTTTTTACATGATTATTTCTTATTTTCTCAAGTGCTTATGACATTTAATAAATTTGCAGTTGAGAATTGTGGCAGCCAGTAATGCGAGATAGGGAAATTGGGCACCTGGAAACTATTTAAATACAAACAAATGACAACACAACTTAACCAGCAAGAATATGATTTTGAAATTGTGAATGAAAGTGATCTAGGCCCGAGACAAGCTGAAACTGTATTTCTCCTTTCATTCCTTTCTTATCCAAGCTTGCTTTTCCTTTAAATGCAGGCAAGTCTTTTGTGTAATCCTTGGGAATTGATATTTCTCAGAGCTCTTTATTTCACTTATCGATGGATAGATAGTATTCTCAAGGTTCAGTGCTCAAGATGTGGCATTTTTTCAGCAATGTTTTGCTGAATCCCAGGCGTTTTCAAGGCATGTTGTAAAACCAGCACTAGTGATGGGCAGATGTTTCTACAGTACAATTGGTGTCTGCTTTATTTTTTCACATTTGGTTTCGGCCCAGGTGGGATACCGCTCTGAAGGATGAAATACAATCCAAAAAGATTTGGCCAAAATAACTTTCTAGGCCTCCTCACTGTGTGAATAGTTAGGAAGTATTCTGCTCACAGGGAATATGTCTTGTTAAGTTTTAGTTACACCGAAAACTTTTTGAGCATCTAGCCTCAGTATGTAGGGCTAAACTTACTTGAATGCTGAGATTGTATTGTTTTGGAAAGAACTGTAATAGTCAGCCTTGTGTTTGTGTCATATGTGTGTTTGTTAAGGCAATGTGAAAGAAGTACTTGGTGAATATAGTTTTGCAAGGCATATACTCTGTTAGTCTTTAATTTTTTTATTCTTAAAACCTTGTTTGTGTTATGTTTTATTGTGGCAAAAATCACATGAAATTTGCCACACTATTTTTAAGCATGCAGCTCAGTAGTGTTAAGTATATTCATGTTGTTGTGAGATAGATCTCCAGAAATTTTCCATTTTGCATGACTGAAATTCTATACCCGCTGAGTAACAACTCTCCTTTTTCCCCTCTTCCTGGCTCCTGCTAACCACTATTCTCCTTTCCGTTTCTGTGAATTTGACTCCTTTAGATATCCTTTACCATGTATGTGGAATCATCCAGCATTTGTCTTTTTGTGACTGGTTTATTTCTCTTGGCATAATGGCGTCAAGGTTCATCTGTGTTAGAGCACATGACAGGATTTCTTCCTTTTAAAGGCTGAATAACATTCCATCTTCTATATGCATGTACAACATTTCGTTTATTCATCCTTTGATGGACATTTGGGTTTCTTCCACCACTGTTGACTGTTGTGGTTAATCTTTAATTTTATGTTTCTTGGATAATCCATTTTTGCAGGTTAAAGTCAAACACAAGTATTGGTAGATCGGTATGTGTAATTGAGTGTAACATTGGACAGAGGTATATAAGATACCTGTGGCTTTAAAAAAGTGTATGTATCTCTTAAAATTCTGTAGTATTGACACTGATTTAAATATACCTAAGTATTTTATAAGTATTCTATTTTGTTTTTTTATGTATGCTTATGATATTTTTTAAGTTGATCATCAACCAATTGATCCTGGAAACTACGGGTTAAGTCATTGAGGCCGTGCGATATTATTGGAGGAGTTTATCTTAGGCATGTACAGCCTTAAATTCTCCTGAAACAGAGATGTCTGAGTTCTTCTGTCATGCTCATGTACGGTTTTATGTGTGAGACCTCCCATCAGATATAAAACCACCTGTTTGAAGTTTGGTAAAGTGTTGCATAAGCAGCCAGGTGATAACAGGCGCAGTATATGGTTCACCACCATTTGGAGTACGGGTAGGAAGTGGAGAGTTGCCTTTTAGAGGCTTGGGAAGAGTGCTGTTTCCTTTGACTAACCCTCATGGAGTCGTTAAATATGGAGAGAATATTGAGCTTGCTTCTCTATAAGACATTTACTTAAGCTTCTTGTTACCATTAATTGCTTCTTTGCGCCAAGGGAAGTGAAAGCATGGGCAGGCAGTCAGTTGGCTACTGATGTAAAAAGGAAGTGAAACATAGGACTGGCTTAAGAGTTCAAGGTTGAAAGTACACACAATTAACAGTAGTTTCATATGGTCTTGTAAATAGTTGTCCATATACCCGATGTGAATAAGAATTAGTAATGCCAGGTGATAAGGAAAACATTATTTTTAATGTTTGTATATGTCTTGGAGGTGGAAGATAGGATTATTTAAAGAAAAACAAAACAAAACAAAACAAAAAAGAAACATGTTCCAGGCCTGGTAAATAAGTTTATTTGATTTGATTTGTTATTAGGAATTACCCTTAATTAGAGTGGTCAGATGTTCTTAGTAGTTTAGTTCTTTTTATGATACAAAGTAGGAGAAGCTTGACATCTAAGTTTTACATTAATATGTTGCTGTTTGATGTTTAGAGTCATTTTAAACATGTTGGATGGCCTATACTTATTTTCTAAATTACGATACATGAAAATTACTTTGGTTTTGAGAGCTTTTGATTAATTATCTGACTTTGATATAGCTGATATTTACTGTCTTTTTCCTGTGTGCTGGGCACTGTCCTAAGCATTGTTCATACATTAGTGTATTTAACCCTCACCAATATCCTATGAGATTATTATTCATTTTACAGAAGAGGAAATGAGCCACAGAGAAGCCATATAAGTTGCCTCAGGTCGCAATTTGATTTGAACCCGGGCAGTTGATTCTAGGCCCACATTGATCATATTAATGACTATGTTGTGTTAGTTCATACTTGTCACGCAATAGTTCTTGGCGTTCAGCACACTGTAGGGTTTGAGCAAATAGCAGTTATTTCTCTTGAACTTCTTAGGTTGACTGGAGATTGTATAAAAGCATGATAGGAAGCCACTGCTCTGGAGACTACTGATTTACTTGATTGACTTCAATACAGGATTTGATTGGACACTGACATCCAGCCTTGATGTTAATTTATTTTGATTTTTTTTAAAAGCTTTTATTTATTCTTTTAAGTAATCTCTACATCCAACATAGAGCTTGAACTTAGTACCTTGAGATGAAGAGTTGCATGCTCTTCTGACTGAGCCAGCCAGGTGCCCCTAACCTTGAGGTTAACTTTAAGTCAATTCTAAGAGAAACTGAAGAATGACCTCAGATGGTCATTTAGGCAGATGATACTGCTTTGTTAGTGTAGTATGATGATACAAAGCTTTTGTCCTCTGCTTTTGTAATTGTCGAAAAATAGAATTGAAGAACCAGTCCCGACTTTTGAGTTAGTCTCATTCAACCCCTCCATTTTACCAGTTGGGGAAATAAGGTAGAAGCACCTTCTTTTTCATAGAGTACCAGAGCCGGAATGGATGTTAGAGTAGCTCACACTGGTATAACTTTTACCATGTGCCAGGCACAGTTCTAGGTGCTTTATCTATGCAAGTTCGTTAACTCCTGAGAACAAGCCCTGAGGTGGATATTGCTATGTCTGTATTTTATAGACGAGGAAACCAAGGTTACGTAACCTACTGCAGGTCACTCAAACTAGTAAGCAGTGGAGCCAGGATTTGAATTTAGGCAGTTTGGCGCCAGAGTCTGTGCTCTTAACCACCCTGTTAATGGTTGTAATATAGTGTAATTGCCGCCCTTTTTTTTTTTTTTTTTTTTTTTTTTTTAGGGCAGAAATAGTTGAATAGCACTCCTTTCATAAGGTTCACTCTGACCTAATTTGAGATCCTTCCACAGCATTTCGCCACCTCCCCACAATGGATGTCGGTGGTTATTAGCAATACCTGCTTATGTAGGAATTTTTTTCCCAGGGCTCCAACCAGCTAGAAAGAGATGCTGATTTTTTTCCCCCCGTTTTTGCATGTATCTCCATATGGTTTCTCTGTCATTAGTATTCATTTTTCCTAATTGGTATTTTTTGTAAACTTCTATTTTATAAACAGCCAGGATAACTTTGTCCTTGTTCCTGATGTTAGGAGAAAGCATTCAGTCTGCTAGCATTAAGTATGTCAAATGTAGGTTTTTCTTACATAGTGTTTTTCAAGTTGAAGAAATTCCATTCTCTTCTCACTTTCCTGAGAGGTTATTTTTCCCAATTAAAACAGGGTTGGCACACAAAGTTAGAGTTTTAGGGTTTTTTTGTTTTTAATCAGGAATGGATGTTGGATTTTTTTCAAGTGCCTTTTCTCTGTCTTTTGACGATCAGAAGGTTTTTTTGGTTGTTTAGCTCTGTTTCATTTTTTTTTTAGTTTATTAATATGGTGATTTATATTGACTTTCAAATGTTACATTGGTCCCGCATTTTGGGGGAAAGCTCCACTTGGTCGTGATATACTATCCTTTTTATGTGTTTTTGGATTTGATTTGCTAAAACTTTTAGAATTTTTGCGTTTATGTTTGCAAGGGATATTAGTCTTTTCTTGTAATATCTTTGTCAGTCTCAGTCACACCAGGGTAATACTAGCTTTTTATAGAATGTGCTGGGAAGTATTCCTTCCTCTTCAATTTTCTGGGAATGTTTTTGTGAATTGGTACTATTTCTTCCTTAAATGTTTGGAGTAATACACCACTGAAGCCATCTGGGCCGGGACTTTAATTTGTGTAAAAGTTTTTAAGTACAAATTCTGTCTCTTTAACATATATAGGGATGTTCAGGTTATCTATTTCTTCTTTATTTTTAAAGTTTACTTGAATTTTTTTTGAGAGGGAGAGTCCTCGAGAGTAGGGCAGGGGCAGAGAGAGAGAGAGAGAGAGAGAGAGGAGAGAGCATGAGTGAGGGAGGGGCGCAGAGAGGGAGAGAGGGAATCCCGAGCAGGCCCTGTGCTGTTGGTGCAGAGGTCGATGTGGGGCTTGATTCCACCAACCGTGAGATTATGACCTGAGTCGAGATCAAGAGTTGGATGATTAACCGACTGAGCCACCCAGGTGCCCCAGTTTCTTATGTGAGCTTTGGTAGTTTGTGTCTTTCAAGAAATTTGTCTAATTTATTGGCATGCAGTTGTTCATAATAGTTGTTGAGTTGGTAGTGGTGTTATCTCTGTCATTCCTGATATTGGTAATTGGTCTTTTATTTTTTCCAGCTACTATGGCCACCCTGGATGCTGTTTTCTGCCTCTTTAAGCCACTTAGACTATGTTCCCCACAGTCGGGCATAAAGCTGGAAAAATGGGCAACGTGCTCAGAGTCCTTCCTTTTTTCCATTTGTAGACTTCTGTGCATATTTGGCCTGGGTTTGGTTCTCTGCTGCCTTCAGGTGGTTGTTTTTTATATTGTCCAGAGGGTATGGTGGTTTTCTGTCGTGGGGTTTGTCCGACTCTGGAAGCAGAATCTCTGCGTTGTTGGTTTTGGGACACTGGAGCAAATTGAGATGCACTTTAATAGCTGTAAATCCAAGTACAGAAGTAGGTCACTTGACAGCATTTTCTAATCATTGTTGCCTTTATTGAATTTGATATGGAATAGCTCCAGTGGATATGTAGAATAAATTAATGGAGTGAGGAAAAAGTGAAAAGGAGAAATGCTGTATTAACTTTTTTCAAAAAGGTTTCAGTAGGAAAAACCATTATCACTTGAAAAAGTGAGCATTGTTGAATACTGAGTGTGTCGAGTTTCTGAATCATTTTGAATGCTTTTGCTTGGCACGAGGAGGTTTTTCAGGAGAAAATGATGGAAGTAAACACTTATATTTTAGGCCCGAAAACAAAGCATTTCTAATTGTTTAACGTTTATTATATCAAATAAATTAGTTTTAGGTCATGTCAGTACGTAAATATTTTATCTGTAACAAACTCTCTTTTCTGGTCATCTTCTACTGGACATTGTGCTGTTTTAGTGTATGTTGTAATTTGAATTGAAAGACACGAGGAGAAGTTGTCTTAGGTCTCTGGACCCCAGCCTGATGATTACTGAGCAGTTAACACGAGCCCTGCCCTGTTGTAGGCACCGGAAGTGTTGTGATGAACAAGGAGCTCATATTCTTAAAGGCTGAGAAATCTGACCTTTTTGGCACACTGCGGATGGTCAGACTCACATGTACGTGCCCTACTGCCAATTTGTTCATTTGAAATGAGCACTACAGCTGTTAATTAGACTGGTAAGGTTGAACTGAGAGATTACTGCATTTTCTCTTTATAGACAAGCCACATGGGAAGCCAAATTACAATCACAAGGTTGCTTGGTGAGAATGGAATCAAAACAAAGGGACTTGGTTAGATAATCCGTGATTAGGATACACCTGCCACAGGGACTATTTGGGTTTCCCCCTGAATAATGCTGAGTGGTAAAGCTTACCAGTGTCTGGTTCTTGGGGCTTATTTCAATGCTGACCATTTTCCTTTGTTTACACAATTTCTTTCAAACTAAACTGTAATACACTTTTTACTAAGTGGCAAACTCATCCTGGGAATGCTTCCTAAGAATACACTTAGATTACCATTAGAAACCTTCAAAGGCTTTCAAATTCTGGGTCTGGGTGCATACACATACAGTCTTTTGGTTGTTGTCAGCAGAGTGCTCTCATATCCATTGTGTAAGTAGGTCTTAAGCTCAGAGGGTGGCCTTTTTTTGCCTTCTTTTCATGGTCTGGAAGGGATGTGTGAATCCCGTATCATTGTTCTCATGTACTGCCAATAACATAGTTATACTCCGTTTAGGTGGTTATAGAAGATTTCGCTTCTGTCTTTCATATAACTTAACTGATGCCATACCCTTGTTCTTAAGTTCAGTCCCTATGTAAGACCTTGTTTCAGTGGGAAAGGCTAATATGTCCTAATGGAGGTAAAATGAATTTATTTGAAAATGTAGGAAAAATCTAAATTTAAACCTAGGGAGTCCTAGAACTCAAACATACATGTTTGATTTTTTAAAGTTAAAGAATATACTAGAATTTCATGTCAAAGATCCACGAAACATGACAAGTAGTTGCCTTCAAGGAGGAATGCATGACGGTATATAATAGAGATTCAAACCTTGGAATTGTGAGCCAATTTCACATTAGAGTCTTACATTGTTCCCTCATTTATTGTCTGTACCCGCTGTCCATCATCAAAGGACCGCTGAATTTATGATGAAAAACAGTGTTAAGACCCAGTGATCACCACATTTATCTACATCTGTTCTTAAGTTTTCACTAATTGAAACGAAGTGATACCAACTGTCCATATGTCCACCAAAACCTGTGGGCAGCCACCAAGGCCTTGGCAGGTACCAGTCTGCAAGCTTCTTGAAGTTAAGATTGTTAACAGTAGTAGACCAGCAGTTATGCTATGCGTGTGTAGTGCTTTGTCGTGTTTTACGTGGCCTTTGCATCTGAATTACCTCATTTGAATTTCACATGTAGAATATGTAATGTATATGTATGCTGGTAATCATTTCTGTTTTTAGTTAGCCATAACTTTTGCTCTATCATACTATAAATTTTTGGCCTGAAAAATGGGAAAATGTTTGTCACCTTTGAAGTGTCAAAGTTCCCCCTTTTACAGATAAACTTAGTTCTGTGAAATCTTAGACTATACCTCTAAGGTTTCTTAACACCGAGTTGATGATTTGAGATGGAAAGCAGAACTAAGATTCAGTGTCTGACTCTTGGGTGGTGACTGCCCTGTCTTTTTGTATTTTATTTTTTTAATGTTTGCTTATTTTTGAGAGAGAGAGAGAGAGAGAGAGAGAGAGAGACACAGAGCATGAGAGGGGGAGGGGCAGAGAGAGGGAGACACAGAATCCGCAGCAGGCTCCAGGCTCTGAGTTGTCAGCACAGAGCCTGACGCAGGGCTCAAACCCACGAACTGTGAGATCATGACCTGAGTCGAAGTCGGACGCTTAACTGACTGAGCCACCCAGGCCACCCCACCATTTATTCTTAAAGTACATTACAGTTAATAGCAGCTTTCTTTATACACATTACTTCTGTAGCTATCATTGTTCGAGATCTGCACTGGCCAGGTTGATGGACATTAGCCACAGGTGACTTTTTAAATCTAAATTTTAATTAATTAAAATGAAATAAAATTCATTTACTCGGTCACACTAGCCATGTTTCATTGTCTCTATATATAGGCCTGGTAGCCATTAACCACATTAGGCTATTTCATTATTTAAGACCAAATAAAATTAAAAATTCAATTCCTCAGTCACACTAGCCACATTTCAAATATTCACTAGTCATTTGTGGCTGCCGTGTGAGACACTGCAGATACAGAACACTTCTGTCACTACAGGAAGTACTATTGGATGATTCTGTTCCAGAAAATCTAACTTAACCTTGTTTTGGGTGGGGAGAGACTATCACATAATTCTGCCATTGTTTATAATTTTATTTGTAAGATGTATGTTTCTAAATACATTTACCTAGCCTGTCTATATGATGTAAAATATTTTAAGTATACTTTTAAAAATATACATAAACGTTTAATTTTCTTGGTACTTCCTATGTGTTTAGGTGTTATAGGTAGAAACTTCTGTAATAGCAAAAATAAATGCCAAGTTTCTCTTCCCTTGTGTGGATATTTGCTGCAGTGCAGCAGAAAAATTGGTACAGGAACAGGATTCTGCACTACTTAGAAAAGGCACAGCCAACATATACGAAGAAAAAGTAACAATCTTAATATGATTCACATAGTTGAGATTCCATGATGCTAAAATTTAGGTCAATTGTACTCTCATCGTCTTAAATATTAGAGAGTTTTGCTTGAAAAGGCATTTGACAATTGGAGAATCTCTCAAGTGTAAAGTTGATATTAAAAATTTGATATCACATGTTAGGATAGAAAGTGTTGTGAGTTAACTTAATAAAATGTCGAGCATATTTCCTTGACTTTTTCTTCTTTCTGAACTTATATATTCAGGTTGTGCAGAACTAAAGGAAAATTCCAGACTAACATCTCAGGACTATATTTTTGCCTTAAGTGGTTCAGGGAACTTGAGGCTTAAAGATGCAGTGTCTTGTAATGTATTCAGGTTAACTAGGACAAAACACTCAGAGAAACGTCTTTGATCCTTGCCTGCCTAAGAATGTTCTCCTGAGTGCTTAATATAATGGTGAGGGCTATTTACTGAAGGCCACTGGTGAAGAACTGGGTTGGTTGGGTCTTGTTCAGGGGCTTTGCAGAACAGACATTTTGATACACTGAGTTCCAGACAGAGGGAGAAAGTTGTATGAATATCAGAGAAGTGATCACCTTTTAAAAACGAGCAAAACCCCACAGAACACTGGTAGTTGTTATGTTGGTGTGATTCTGGACAATCGGATGTGTGTTTAATGTCTTTTTCACTTTCAAAAGCTATCACTTTCTTGCAAAGTTAGACAGTATTAGAGCCTCAGAGGACAGTTGTTTTTTAAAGGCCTTTCCACTAGTTGGGGTGATAGGTGTACTGTTCACATAGAAAGCAAATATTCCCCCTTTTATTTCTATATGCATTTTAGATATTCTTTGCCTAAGTAGCAGCTTGTTATGAGCATGAGTATAGAAGAGAGATTTTTATTCATATTTAAAGAACATCAGTAATAAAAACATTTCCCTAGCTGTGACAAAGAACAGCCTTTGTTTAAGGGTTAGGTATGTCTAAGGAAGTGACTCTTGTTAAGAACTAAGGAATAAAATATAATTCATCTTATCTTGTGTAAGGAAAATTGTCCTAACTTGCATGCTGCTGAGTGCCTAATTTACATTTAAAGCTGAAGTAATGAAGCCTTTATTTTTTGCCAGAAACTCCCATTTCTCTCCCAAATATATTCTCTATCAGACAAAAAAAAAAAACTCATTATTTTGCATGGTAATGTGTCTTTGCTGATGCAGAAAAGCAACATAATTTAGGATGAAGGATTAATTTAAACTTTCTTATGCGCTTTTCTGCAGATGATTAAAATTATTTCTAGGGCTCAAAAGGTGGGTTTGCAGAGCACGCCAGAAAGAATAGCTTCATCCCATTGAATTGCAAAGGAAGGTATAGTCCTTTTCTCACCAGGAGGAAGAGGTTTCTGAAAACTCATGGCTGTAGAATGTAAGCCTGAGAACTTGAGACCACATGGAAAGTATAGTCACAGGGGCTCTGAAGGTGAGAGCGGATCTATGGAATTTCTTAAGAAAGAGCAGTATTTATATGCACTTGAATAATCTCAGTGTAATACAAACAGCCCTTTAATGTATACTCTTATTTAGTAGTAACGGGTACTGTATATTCATGTTCATTTACCATCCCTTGTTTAATAGAACATTTGCTTGGTTGCAGAACAAGCATGCGTTGAGGCATCTCTCTTCCTCTCCCACAGCTGGTTTTCTACCTAGCTGCTCAGGGCATTCCTAGTTTTCAGACTCAAAATCTGCATGTCCCTCTCTCCCCAGGCCCCCCCCACCTCCACTGCTGGCTCTGAGATGCCGGCAGGGTGTAGTTGTGAGTCCCTCCCAGCTGTGCTTTGTGCTCACCTTCTTGTATTTTTCCTATGGGTTCATTCCAAAAGTCTTTATTCCTGTTCTGCCATTAGGTTTTACCTTCCTTTCCTCTTCCCTGCCCCAGCTCCGTCTTTCTCTAATTATCCCCCACGGGATTGAATCATAGTTCTTGCAGTATACTGCGTATATTCATGCGTATACTGAAACTGAATGAAATTTTTGAAGTTGCCCCAAAAATACACAGAATTTGAGAATATGCAAACTCAATTTAATAAGATTAGATATAGGAGATTAGTATAGTATCCTGCAAGTGCCTGTGAAACATGTACCCTCTTAAACATTCCATGTGTATATACACCTCACACCCAAGTACATAAATAACATTTATGCCAAGAAGAACTTTAATTGTTAAGCTACTCAAGAACTTGCAAAGCTTCCAACATAGTTGCACGTTTCTTTTGGCAAAAGCAGTCAGTCAGTGTACTTGCTGTCAGTGGCAGAACCAGTCACTTACTGAGTACCACTTGGGATTTGTGAACAAATGGACGTATTTACAGCTTTTTGGAACCTAATTGGTTCCACACACAAGAACTTTCTCAGGTACTCCAGCACAGGCGTTTGAGATCATAGGTAGCAGTCACCTGATAGTTCCTGAAGGCAGGTCTGCGCCCCCTATCTGCATTCCTTGGGCCCTGGGGGTAAGTGAATACATTTCTTGTTAAAGCCGTGATTGTGGTATTGTTTTTAAATTTATTATTGGGCTTTAGTTTGTGTTTTTGTTTTTTAGGAAAGATTGTATGCAATGACAGTATGCTACATTCTTGAAATTTTTAAAGAAGCAAACTGGAATGTTCTGATTTCCACATTGTTTTCAGAGTTCTCATCTCCTAGAAGAGCATCCAGAAGGAGTGTAGCAAATTGGGGATTATTTCACCCTAATTTGGTATTCCCTATAGTGGGCACTTTCAGAGTTTGCCTTCTAATTATCATTACCATAGTCAAGATTTATTGACTGCTTATTCAATAAGGAGTGGTTGGATCTCTGTACTGGTTTCAGGAGTACGTGGATAAGGCACATGAAACAGATTCCAATATTGAGGCACTCTTGTAATAGAAAATAGGGAACATACTGCAGTAGGTGATCAGAAATCAGGACAAGAACTTTTGTATTATTGGCCGGAAGAGGTTGAAGTTCAAAGTAAGACTGTGGTCATTATTCATTACCTCTTTTCTTTCAAACAGTGAAACTCTTGGGTTTCTGTGGACAAGGCTGCTTTTTAATGTCATGTTCTCCCAACAGCTGTTAAGCACCCCCCTCCCCAATACCACAGACCACATCTGTTCCCACTGTTGATTAGCTAGAGGGTGGAGAAAGAAGAGAGGCTGTAGCATGTGTAATTACCAGTAATTAATTCTTGTTGAGCCTCCTCATTTCCTTCTATTCTAACTCCACCTACCCTTCTTCCTGTCTCTGTTGTAAATTCTGTTTCTTGTTGGCTACTTGTGGAAAATAATCTTGATGGGTATACAGCTGTTTTCCTAGAATTTATATTCACCTTGCAGTGAAGCTTTTCTTTTTCTTCTGGTGACAAAATCTTTTGGTAAGGCAAGGCAGATAAGAAAATCCTAAAGTAAGGGAGCGTAGCTTTTGGGACTAGCTTTCCTGCTTCCTCATGTTCTCTTTCTGTTGATACTATTTCCAACTGTCAGCAAATACTTAATATATTGTTTTAATGTTTATTTATTTTGAGAGAGAGAAAGAACATGAGAGGGGGAGGGGCAGAGAGAGAGGGAGAGCAAGAGAATCCCAAGCAGGCTCCATGCTCAGCACAGAGCCCAACGTGGGCCTCGATCTCACCACCACGAGATCACAACCTGAGCCAATACCAAGAGTGGGTTGCTTCACCAACTGAGCCCCCCCGCCTCCCCCCCTGGCACCCCTTGAATATTTTGTTTCTTAAAGGAACTATTGCAAGGCATGAGTAAGTGTGAGGGAAACAATTTTAAGATAATAGTCCCGGTCCTCGGTGTTAATGTACAATGTAATTAGAGGCCTTAAATATGTAAAGGGAAAAATAATGGCGTCAGTTACCTTAAAATAATTATGCGATAATTGTCCAGTTGTCAAGACCATAAGGTGGAAGGTAGTGTTCTTTTATTATAGTGTTCACTATTTTTCTTTTTCTTTGCAGTAAGGTAAGGCTAAAAGAAGTGGAAATTTGAACATTTTAGTTAATATGTAATAGTAAAAGAGATATATCATACACTTGCTCTTTGAAGAAAGCTCACAGTGTATCTTCTTCACAAACCTTAAAAGCCTAGATCTTCAAGATGCAGTGCCTCTTGGGAATGTGTTTTTAGGAGAATGGGGCTTCAAGGGGGAACATTTTTAAATTGCTGGTTTTTAAAATTTAAAATAAATAAAAATGTATTTGGTGTGTCAGTCAGGGCCCCAGTAGGAAAGAGATGACATTGGGATTAATAGAAAGATTTGATAAAGAGATTGTTTACCAAAATGAGGGCACGATCCCCCTGTAAATCACAAGAGAATTATGCCAACTCTGGGGTCATTTACAGTGGGGGTGTTAGATTGTCCGGTGAAAGAGGAGGAACACATACCTAACCCCAAAAAAGGGATTTGGGTGAAGAGGGCCTCATGATCCTAGGTGGATGGAATTAGCTAGTCCCTACATGCCCCCTCAGGGAAAAAAGCCAGGGACATCGATAGCCGGTCCTCATTTCCCTCCTGATCTATACAGTGTTCTCCATTAGTCACACTCAGTTGAAAATTAGGTGATGAGGGATATAGTCCATTAGGTCAGCCTCCCCCCCACCACCCCGAGAGCAGGGTGGAGAGTGCACCTAGATGTGCAGAGGAAAGCTATCTGGCATATTTGGAGACTTTATATGTTTGTCTAAACGTGGAAAAATCCATCTTAGATAATGTAGTCCTGTGCACTAAATAATCTTGACAACCATAGGCATATGTCTGGAATCAGTACGCTTTATGGCAAATCAGTCTCCGCCCAAGCATGTGCATAGAGAATCATTGCTAGAGGTTAGAGATTCTCACCAGGGGGTCATTTTGCCCACGGTGGAAAATTTGACAGTGTCTAGAGGTGTGTTCATGTATAGGCTTTGTCATTAGGATCTGATGGAGGCTACTGATGATGAAGGGGAAACAGTGAAGTGCCTATTCATTCTGTCAGGGTAGGTGCTCAGGTGATTGTTGAAGTGTCTCACCTAAGCAATGACCATTATGTGAAGTGAGAAGAGACCACCAGCTTTTGAAAGAATGAATGGAGTTGAGTTCTGAGAATGAAGCTACAAGGCAGCATAGGTTTTACACATTGAACATGAGGTGGAGGGGTCGAGCCCTTAAAAGATAAAGAAGAAATGAGACCATTGTGGACATTTGGGATGTGTAGATCACAGGGTCTGCAAGAGCACAGAGTACATTTTATATTCTAAGAGATAAGCACCATGTTTTGAGCAGTACAGACTGCATATTTGTCAAGTGAATGAGTATGCTTAATTGAAATCGTAGTAATAGAAAGAAAGGCACCGGTGGGAAGGGAAGAGGTGAGATTCTTATATATTTTTATTACAAATTATTATTACAAAGAAATTACAGAGAGAGTTAGGCTTTAAAGGACAGCTTGGCTGTGCCACTAAAACTCACTGGATCCCAGGTTTCCAGACTTCATGTCTGTACTGGACCTTTGTTCCTCATGGTTCTTTTTTTTTTTTTTTTTTTTAAAGATAACACTAGGTAGGTACAAGGACATTTAAATAATGGGGTCAGAAACCATTCATCCCATTGCTTTTTCATGAGCACTGCCCTACCTCCCTTTTAATATCATAGGTACTATTCCCTGCATGCACCCAGAGCTGCTTCTGTTTTCGGACTCAGCTGAAGACCGGAGCGAGCCTCCAAAGAGAAGGTTTTAATCGATCAGTCCATTGGTATGGCACTTGGTATGATTGGCTCAGTCATCCTGTTTTTACATTCCTGCAAGACAACTCTTGAGTTCTGTTCCTTTTGTTTACAGACAGTCAAAACTGCTTGGTTGGAAGTGATCACATTTATCTTTTAAGTTCCTTAAGGGCGGTGACATCTTGAAATGCCTACCATTAAGACTTGTAAACACTGGTACAAGAATGTCTGCAGTCCAACTTTATAGCTAGTCTTTTCGATTTTTTTAAAAACAGCTGTATTGCTACTAATTTCACAAACACGCTTTGCTCTCTCATAATGAACTTAAGAGGCACCACAGTTCTCTCTTTTCCCCACTTCCTACATCTCAACCTTTAGTGTGTCCTGATTCTACTTCCCATCCCGCCCTGCTGCTACTACCTTTTCCCATGCCCGTAGCATCACTCCTCTCGACTGGCGCTTCTCCTCTTTGCTCCCCACAACCCATTGTCCGTGTCTGCGGGGTTGTTTGAAAATTAGATCATGTCCTTCCCTTGGTCTCATCCCAGCACCTGTAAGGATACTTTTCATGTAGTAGAAAGTCAATATGTGTTGACTAAACAAACTATAAAAGTTATTGTGATGGGTCAGATTCCTTGCAGCCAGCCAGCAAACTCACCAACCTTTAGACCCACCTAATCGAAACTACACATTGTCTCTGTAACGATAATAGTAGTGCTCACAGATTTGTTAAGGCTCATCTTTTGTCTTCGTCCCCTCACCTGTGACTGATGGTTGACACTCTTTCTTAGGATGATAAGCAAAGGGTTTATAAGTGGTGCTGGAGCCAGCCAAACAGGTTGCTCCTCTTTGGAAGCCTCTTGGATAAATCAAGAGAAGCCATGGTTATGAAATACACCAGGTAACTGCTTAGATTGAGGACTGATGTAATTATGAAATCACTACAAGTTCTGTGAGGGAGGCTAATTTTTTTGAGACCATGACCCATTGAGGATTGGGTGATAGTTGTGGATTCTTTGCCCAGAAAAAATAGGTATGTATGCATGAATACAGAATTTTGTCGTCTGTTAAGGGTGGGTTCCGAGACTGAGCTGTAGCTCATAGCAGGAGTATGTGTATTTTGAAAATGCGTCTTCAAAATTAGGTTGTTAGATTGAGGATAGGTTAAAACCTCTATTTTTGAACTATAAGCTACAGGAAGTAATGTAAAATATGGGCACATGGGGATATTACAGAAAAGAGTTGATTTCTTTTTTTTTCTGTGTACTTAATTGGCATCGTAGCAGAATCTTAAGGGGTAGGGAATTGTGAGGTGTGATGTTTTTGTTTATCAAACAAAACCAATGGAGGGATATTGGCTGATGTGGCCTTATTATTCTGTTGAGGAGGCAGAGGCACATGGAAGGTGAAGCCCTCATGGCTGCAGGCTTCGTGCCTGTGAATCCGAAGTGTGCCCTGGACACAGACCCACTGAGCCTCCGTGGGCTCAGCAGCCAGTGGATGAGGAACAGAGGGTGCAAGCACATGGGTATACGGCACAGCACGGGAGGAGAGGAGTTTCTTCGGCGTCTGTCTCGGTTGAACCCAGTGCCCCCCGCAGCAGCCCCCCTTCTTTGGCCTTTTTCCCCTGTTTTAGTCTTGGTACCTCCATTAAGCACACAACCGAAGAAAACAGATTATCCTCTTGGCTAAAAGTTCTTGCAAAAACTTCACAATTTTTTTATTTAATTCCATCTCCTTTGGAGTTCAGGAAAGCTCTTAGTTCTGAACTTACTGTCATGGCTTTTGGCATTCCTGATGTTTTCACAGTCTCAAGCTGGCTGGTTTCTGGTAAGTCGCAAAAGCAGAAGGTATTTTGTCCAGCTACCTAAGCAATAAAAACAAGTACGTAATGCTGTAGTACCAGAGTTGTCGGGTTTTTTTTTCCTCCTGCACAATATATTAACTAAGCAAAAAATTTAAAAGAACAAAGACAATAAATGTAATGTTTGTTAGTGGTAGTTTGAGATATTTCAGGAGAGATGAGATGTGAAGAAAAGCAATGGCCATATTTAGAAAGCTGCCTCAAACCCAAGAGTATCTATTGAAGTAAACTTGATGACAGACTTTTTTCCTCTTCATGAATCATTGTATTCCTATAAAAGCGAAAATTCCTCTTCATCTAAACAAACGGCTTCCACATCTGTTTTCTTGGTTTCTCAAAAGGGTGTCTTCGGCTTGCATTTTTTTTTAAGTGTTTATCTGTTTAAAATGAAATATCGTCAAAAGCAGTTTATACATCAAAATCCAAGTTGGTCTTCAGCTTCTAAGAATTAGTCAAGAATGATCTGGTGGTAATGGTGGTGGTAAAGGGGGAAAAAGAGAACACATTTTGTATTCTGCATAGGTAAGTTCTCTTTAACCATACTCTTTAAGTTTTGTGGATTTATATTTAATTTTTACATGCTCTCTTGGTTCTGGGGACTGATTAAGTAGGTCACTTTGGCCCTGGCAGCACATCCCAATATTTTAATGCTCTGGGCTCAGAGTTCTGAAAATAATTGTTTTCCAAATTAGTAGCAGGGGAATTCATTTGTTTTAGTCCCATTGACTAAGAACTGACCTATAGTTAGATCTGTTCTTTAATCCCATAACCAGTCCCGCCCCCCCGTCGTGTCACTCAGAGAAACACACACACTCCTGACCAGTTTGTAAACTGCCCTACGCGCTTTTCTGAAGCTCTCGTTCGGTTTGCAGGCTCTTGTGA
Source organism: Lynx canadensis (assembly GCF_007474595.2). NCBI lineage: Eukaryota > Metazoa > Chordata > Mammalia > Carnivora > Felidae > Lynx > Lynx canadensis. The sequence goes on from NC_044321.2 coordinate 20,432,869, forward strand.
GTCTGCACACCCCTCAGAGGTTTGGGTTTTATCTTTTTTAATGTTTCGTCTCTTCTTGTGTGACAGGCCACCATGCCCTTGAGCCCATCCTGCCTTTTCAAAATAAAGACCGAGAAGCAGCTGAAGCGGCGGCTCTTGTGCAGCTGCCAGGAATGTGATCTTGATCCGGGCACCCGCGCGCCGGTGGTGTGCGGCTGGTCGCAGCCGTGCCGTTGGCAGTCACAGGGCTTAAGAGGGGGAGAGCAGAGGCGGTTGTCTTTGAGGAAAGGAAGATCTCGTTTTGTGTGTGAAAGCCAAGGAGAAGGGCTGTAGGTCGGTACATGGGGCCCTACTGCCCGGCACAGGGCTCCTGGCCATTGAGCGCCCGGTGGAATTTCTGGGCTCCGATCGAGGCGGTTTTCTTTCAGGAGTTTGTGCGAGCCTCCTTCCACCCCCTGGCCTACAGCTGTCTGTTCTGTCACAACAGTAGCTTGCTCTGAGGTCAAAGGTACATGAGAACCGTGAGACATTTGATGTTATCAAAACCAAATTAGCAACCAAGGCAATTAATTTAATCACTTATGACTTAGTTTCTTTCAGAGAGTGTGAAGAATGTTATTTGGAAACAGAGGAACCCCTCCTCCGTAGCTCTTTTTTTTTTTTTTTTTTTTTTTTTAACTGGACAAGTAGGAGTCAGAACTGCTCACAAATGGCCCCAAACTCTCCGTAAGAGAGGCACAACTCCTTCCCCCGCCTGGATGCAGGAGAGAGGCAGGGAAGGGACAGCTATGCCCGAGCTTGGAGGAGGCTCTTGTGAAGTGAATTGATTGACGGTCAGTCTTCTGTGGAGCCTATCCCCGCCTCAAGGAGGGGAGCCACTGCCTTTGGCTGTTGTGGCTGTTCGAGAAAAGGCAAGGTGCCCCCCCTCTTCTTTGACCTTGTTTGGAGGGCTGATACAATTATTTGTATTAGGCGCTAGCCACCTGTTGGGATCGGTCTCGTTAAAGGTCAGCGTGTGGTGCCTGGCTGTCTGTGGCAGCCTGCGTCACATTTGCCAGTGTCCGCTGGTTCGTGCGACACCTGCCAATTGTGACAGCAAGAATGGAGATCTGAGAGCTGAAAGGGAAAGGAAGGTTCTGGAGGAGGAGTGAGGAATCGAGGGACCCACGGAGCCCATTTACTGTGGTTTGGGTGCTGGTGTGCCTTGTCTCCCTTTTCCCCTGCTGTCCCTTGGTGAGCTCCGCCCTCTGTTCCGATGGGTTCTGTCTGCATCCTGACATTGCTATGATTTATTCATTTATGGCACCTCTGTTTCTTATTCATTTATGGCATTGCGTTTCTTGTGGCCAAAACTTCTCACGTCTCCTCCGTTGAGCACCTTACCTTCCGTCTGCCTCCCTGGCATCTTCATTCACGTGTCCCCAGGCATAGTGCATTCATCAATTCCAAAACTGCTCTTAAGGTTCTGCTCCCCAGCTCGTTCCCCTTCCCGGATTCCCGGTCTCAGTGAGTGACAGGCACTGTCTCCCCAGTTGTTAAGCCAGGAACGTTGGTATCATACCTGACTCCTCTCCCCCTTCCTCATGCCCCAAATCCAGTCAGGTGGTGAGTCCTGTAGATTCCACTTCCTAAATGCCTGCGAGTCTCTCCGTGGCTACAGCTATTATGCTGTGTAAGCTTCGTTACTTCCCCGTGGACGCCACCCCCCCCCCACCCCCGGCTGATACGTATTCTCCACGTGTTTTATAGCCAGAGAGACTTCTTTAACTTGTCAATCTGGTGGTGGCACTCCCCAGTTTAAAGTTGTTAATGTGGCTTACAAGGCCCTTTGCAGTTGGGCCTCTCTCCTGCCTTCTCCCCACTTTCTTGAGCATTCTAGACTTAGCCATATTTTTATTTGCTTTCTGTTACAAAAAAAAAACCTTAAAATTGTGTAAAGTTTAATGTTGTTTAATCACCATTGAGTTTCTCTTTGTCCTTGGGATCCTCACCAACACTCTTCCCCCATCTTCCTTTGCCTCTTAGGCCCTAATAAGGAGCCCCTGTTAAGGGTGTGTGTGTGTGTGTGTGTGTGTGTGTGTGTGTGTGTGTGTTTTCCCAGTCACATATTTGGTTCTCTGCTCCGCTAGATGTTACACGCTAGACAGGGAAGACATTGTATGGGAATCATTTGCCTTTGTGTTCCATTCCACCTAGGACACGAGAAGTACTCGGTAAATACTTGGTAAGTGAATGAAGCAGTTCCTTTTTGAGATTGCAAATGATGAGAAAATTACTGTGCTTCCTACAATTCATATCACCTTCTTGAGCCTTGGCCACATTAGAGAGAGGCAGTACAATGACGTCCCCAAGTAAAGGTGCTTTTCTTTTTTTTAAAGTCATAAGGAGCCAGATCTTGTATAGTCTTTGTATTGATCTGTTATCTCCGTCATATTCTGCACCTCCATCCTAAATGACTTCTAAACCTGATACCCGTTGATTTCAGAATTTCTCTGTATACTTCCTGGAGAAAAATAGAAGCTGATGGGATAGGAGGAAGAGTGATGGGTATATGAGAAAACGTTATTTGATTGATCCTTAAATATATTTATTCTAGAGGCATGCCTGAACATGTGTCTGTAACACATGTGTCTCTGGAGAAGTGAACACAGTTATGTTTCCCTAAAACTAGACTATCTGTGAGAAGATTTTTTTCGTTGAAGCGGGAACCCTCCATACTTTAATCATAGGTAGCTCCTAGGATCTGTTTTCTGAACTGCTAATAAACAGGAGGGCGAAGGATAGCATTTGCTAAAATAATAAATAATAGTTTTTTCTAAGAGAGCATATGGCAAGTACAGGCAGTATCGAATCAAAATGTCGTATTTATTTTTGGTACTGAGCTAGGGAGTTGCCCCCCATCCCACGTGTTGGGTTTAAAAAGTTCTGCCTCTGACCTTCCCAGAGCAGAGAGTAATGATGAACTGTGCCATGACATCTTGTCACACACCAATCGTAAAAAGGAGCTTTCCAGAAATTAAAAATGCTTCCATGAAAATAAGGACAGTAACACCTTGGCCGCCCTCTTAGCTTCAAGTTGTCCGCCAGACCACCACCTAGCTGTTCTGCCAGGGTTGAGCTTTAGGCCAGGTACTAAGTAACGATAAGTGAAAACCTGCTAAATTTTCCATTTGTGGGGGCTGGGAGCACAAAGTTTTCTAGTCACATATTCCCATGACCTCACTTATAACGAAAATGTTGCAGATTCTAGAAAATGCTAATGTCCTTTTTAGCTGTAAGTATTATCTTGATTGCAGTGCTTCAGAATTGCCCAACTTCATTATCTGAGCATAGCCAGCCTGACGCCTTCTTCTCAAATAGACAATTATGATCAATTAAGCACTTTCAGGCCTTATAGAATACTTAATTTTATTAGTCAATTATTTGTGCTTTGAAAGAGTTAATGGTAGCTACCCAAGCCATTATTAGAAATTAGTATGTCCCAAAATAGAAAGGCTATTTCCTTTGTGTATGGCACTGCAGTGGAAAATGCCAAGCATAGTTTTTACTGAGTTAAAGGGTGAGGGAAGGCGGAGTGGGGGAGAAAGTTACATGTAAATCATTTAGCCATTAACCTAATGGGTGGATTTATAAATCCTATTACTATAAGCCCTTTTCATTTCCACTGAGGCCTGGTGCATGCTTGATCCCACTAATGTAAAATTCATTCCGTCTAAGTGATTACTGAAGTAAGACACTTTGAGTCAATTTTAATCAGGGTGTGTGAAACTTGCCTGAGCGCCGATGTTCACTAAAGCGCGGACATAGTTTGGCCGTGTCTTAATTAGCCTCCCAGATGAGTTATGTGAGGAGTCAATCAGGGAACCAAATCTGAGCCTTTTGACGTGTCCGTGTTTTCTTGTGAGGGAAATAACACTGGTAGGGGCTGAAAATACCCAGCTCCAAAGCGGGAGGCAGAGACCTTTGTGTAGGGGTGTTTCTAGTCTCATGGACATTATGTGAATTCTGAGAAATCTGAAAGCTCGACTCTTCCAGCTAATTGGAGCATCTTCAGCGGTACTTAAATTTAAATGAATCACAGTTTCAAATCTGATGGAATGTGGACCCTCTTCCTAGAAAAACGCATGTAAGCACGCATTCAAATTTTTCCTTATGGTTTCAAGAATGTTCACATTTCTTGACCTTAGGTTAATATCTCCTGCTCCAAGTTTCAACCTTGGTGTCTTAGGGTTTGGGTATTTTTTGGAGATGTAGTATTTAAGAGTGTAGGCTCACACTTGAACTCTTGTGTCAGTGAGTAGATTTAGCTCAAGTGTGCTTTAAAGCCAGCTCTGCACACTCTCCAGGGTCCTGTGTCAGAGATAATCCCAAGTATGGCAGTAATGCACAGAAGTTCAAGTGAAGCCTAGGGGACATGAGTTTCTGAACTGGATGGAGGTTGGTGTGGAGGAGGAACAGAGAGTAAGAATGTTGTGAAAGGAAGTTTTATTTAAAGGTGAAAACAGGGGGCGCCTGAGTGGCGCAGTCGGTTAAGCGTCCGACTTCAGCCAGGTCACGATCTCGCGGTCCGTGAGTTCGAGCCCCGCATCAGGCTCTGGGCTGATGGCTCAGAGCCTGGACCCTGTTTCCGATTCTGTGTCTCCCTCTCTCTCTGCCCCTCCCCCGTTCATGCTCTGTCTCTCTCTGTCCCAAAAATAAATAAAAACGTTGAAAAAAAATTAAAAAAAAAAAGGTGAAAACAGTTTTTTAAAAGTCAAACTTTTTTTTTTTTTTTTTAAGTCCACAAGAGGAATAAATCTTTCAGGGCAAGAAATGAGAAGAGAAGGGAGAAGTTCACTTTCCATTTCACACAGTGCCACAGACCATAGTATTTTAAGTTTTTAAGTCAATATTAGAGCCTTGACACATTTTAGGGCAGTAATCGAGAGATACTCATAAATATTATAAATATATGTGTTAGGGAGGAGAAACCTTTCAGAAAGCTTTGTTTATTCAGTGTGTTTTATATTCTTTACACATGAGCTATTGGAATGTCTAGGTTGTAAATTATGGATTTAAAAGAAAATCAGTTTATCTGGAAAGAGTTGTGTAGGAGAGTTACACTTTTAGTCAAGTTTATATTTAATGGGGCTTTATCATTGGGGTAGAAATTCATTTCTCATGAGTGAATATTTGTTTATCTAACATGCATTGTGCTTGAAGGTGGGGTTAAAACGGATTCACTTTTCACTTCTTGCACGGAAAGAGCTAGCTTTTAAACAATTTTTTAAAGCTTGTTTGTTTGTTTGTTTGTTTATTTGTTTAGAGAGTGCACAAGGAGGGCAGGGGCAGAGAGAGAATCCCAGGTAGGCTCCTCTGTCAGCACAGAGCCCAACACTGGGCTGGAACCTATGAACTGTGAGATCGTGACCCGTGCCGATACCTAGAGCTACACGCTCAGCCAACTTGAGCCACCCAGGAGCCCCTGAAAGAGCTAGCTTTTATAATTTTTTGTAATGTTTATTCAATTTTGAGAGAGAGAGAGAGCCAGCATGAGTAGGGTAGGGGCAGAGAGAGAAAGAGGGAGAGACAGAATCTGAAGCAGGCTCCAGGCTCTGAGCTGTCAGCACGGAACCTGATGCGCGGCTCAAAACCGAAGACTGTGAGATCATAACCTGAGCCGAAGTTGGCTGCTTAACCATCTGAGCCACGCAAGCACCCCAAAAGAGTTAGCTTTTAAATGCATACTGTATATGGGTTTAATTGCCACTTACTGCAACTACCTTTAGGGTCCATTTGTTGTGGAGGTGGATTTATCAGTTCATTGCTTTGCTCTTCTCATGTTAGACCACCTGGGTTTGCCTCCTTTTATTAGAACATAAAAGATAAATGTTTATTGCATCCCTGTGCCAGGCATTGTGTTAGGTTTAATCGCTAAGACATGATCTCTGTTTATAATTTGCTTATAGTGTCTTACTTACCTTTGTATTAGAGCGGTGTGCTCTGAGTATACACAGAGGACTTTGAGGGCTAAATTGGACTAATAATGTACTCCTTAATTTCATTTAGTTGGGGAGGCCAGAGAGGCTTCTCTGATGGTGTGAAGTTCCTTGTAAAATAAGTAGACATTTAAGTGATAATAATACCTAATGTTTATAAGCACTTATGTACCAGGAACTGTAGAAAATAGTTTACATATGTTACATTTAATGTTCACAGTAGCCATCTTGTAGGGAAGCTGTGGTTATCATCTCCATTTTACAGTCAAGAGTTGGAGGCACAGAGAGGTTATATTGTGTGCCTGAGGTCACACAGCTTTTAAGCAGTGCTGTTAGGTTTTGAACTTATAAGTAGCCTGTATCAGTCAGCATTCTGCAGAGAAACAGAATCATTTTGGTGGGGGGGGAGGGGTGGGGAGGGTGTGGGAGGGGAGAGTGATTGATTGATTAATTGAATGATTGATTTTAAGGAATTGGCTCATGTGATTGTAGGGGATGGCAAGACTGAACTCTCAGGGCAGGTGAGCAGGCTGGAAACCCAAACACACAGCACCTGAGTTGATGTTTCGGCTTCAGTCTGAAATCTGCAGCTTCTTCAGGGGACTTCGTTCTTTATTCTCTTAAGGCCTTGAAAGTGATTGGGTGAGGTCCACCCACGTTATGGTGGGGGGTAAACTGCTTACTCAAGGTCTGCTGATTTAAATATTGGTCTCATGTAAAAACAAAACAAAAAAACAAAAACAAGAAAGCCTTCTAGACTTATGTTTGACCACATAACTGGTTATCACTGGCCTAGCCAAGTTGACACATAAAATTAACCATTACACAGCCTAACTTCTGAACCCACACTTTGGACCAGTGTGGAGAAACAGCATGTGAAAAGCACAGAAGCAAGAAAAGAGCATGGCTCCTCCATGGAACTCAAAATATTTCAGGAAGGTTGAGTTGAAGTATGCATGTGGGAAGCATTCGAAGATGAGGTCAGCTTCAAGTACATCATGAGTCTTGGGTCAAAGCTAAGGGATTTGAATTTCATTGCTAAGAGTGCATTTGAAAAAGAACACTGGAAAAGTGTGAAGAATGAATTGAAAGGTCGTGAAGCTGGAGACAAGGTAGTCTGAGTGGTGAGGGCCAGAAGGAGGGAGAGCACATTGGCAGGAAGCCACCCTGGAAAGACAGAGTCTTATGTGAGACTTGTTAGTTCGTTGGATTAGAAAGGAAGTCAGCCCTTTGTTTCAGTTCGAGGCTCTTGGAGGGGCCATTTCTCGTGTTTGGAGCTGGGGAGGGTTTGGAGAAGATGGATGCAGTTTAGGAATGAATGCTTGTGGGACAGACGGTGGAAAATGGGCTTGGAGAGAGAAAGTGTTATTCAACCAGGGGCAGTTTTGACCCCCAGGAGACATTTGGCAATATCTGGAGATAATTTTGGCTGTCACAGCTGGAGAGAGAGAGAGCACTTGGGCGCGCACATGCATGCTACTTACATCTAGTGGGTAGAGGCCGGGGACAGCCCCCCGTGACAAAATGTTCTCCAGCCTAAAATGTCAATCAGTAGTGCTGAGGTTGAGAAACCCTGATGTATATATGTGTATGTGTGTGTATTCTCCTGAGCAAGAGGGGGAGATATCAGCAGAGGGTGTCAAATGTTTTATATTTTGTACATATACCCACCCAGTTATGCTAAGTGCATAAAGCTATATGCAGAGAACTTGTCAGAACCTGTATATTTCTAGTTATTTTACAACCACATAGCCTTCAAAAGTAACCTAGGATATGATATATTCTTGTAATGCTGATGGTCTTTGTTGGACATATTAGTGCCTCCTTTCCCAATACTAAAGAAATGAATATGGGGGCGCCTGGGTGGCTCAGTCGGCTGAGCGTCTCACTTCGGCTCAGGTCATGATCTTACACTCTGTGAGTTTGAGCCCTGCATTGGGCTCTGTGCTGACAGCTCGGAGCCTGGAGCCTGCTTCAGATTCTGTGTCTCCCTCTCTCTCTGCCCCTCCCCTGCTCATGCTCTGTCTGTCTCTGTCTCAAAAATAAATTAAAAAAAAAAAATTAAAAAAAATAAAAAAAAAAAAAAGAAATGAATATGGTTGAAAGACAAAACAACCAGATAGAAGGAAGAGGTATTTTTACATGTCAAACTTGGATTCTAGATTTTTGCATCTGGGAGGAATCCCAGCCTTTTCATTTTAGAAATGAGGAATCTAAGATCTAGAGAGAAAACTCAGATTGTTTCTAAATCACTTAGCTACTAATTGGCAGTTTAGACCAGTACTCACATTTCAGACCCCCAACTTTTTTTGAGAGAGAGAGAGAGAGAGTGCAAGTAGGAAAGGGGCAAAGAAAGAGAGGGAGAGAGAGAACCCCAAGCACTGCTAGTGCAGAGCCTGATGTGTGGCTCGAACTCACGAGTCGCAAGATCATGACCTGAGCTGAAGTCGGACCCTTAACCAGCTGAGCCCCCCAGGTGCTCCAACCCCCAACTTTTTTCTAAACTTGTATTTGTGTAATGTTTTATCTTTGCTAACCACGTTTTCAGCACAGATTTCTTATTCCCATCTACCTCAGGGACCTGGGTGGTAGTTTTAATCCCAGTTTCACAGAAGGTAAAACTCCGGTTTTAAGGTAATAAGGAAGGAACCCAGTGTGACAGGAATGTTAAGTGGTGAAGACAGAAAGTAGGCTGCTTATTAAATCCATAGCCTATGCTCCTTGAACATCTTATAGAGAAGACACACATCTAGGAATAACAGGTAAAAGGAAAATAAGAAAAAGACAGTCAAATATAATGAGGATGAGATACATGTTTGCCAAGTGGGAGAACTGAGTATCACAGAGTCCTGCTTGGAAACTGCTGAAATTGGGACTAGGAAAGCTTACATAATGGTTGGATTACCACATATCATAATATTTATATTTCTTCTACTCTTCTCTTCCCTATCCTTCAAAACCATTCATTTTGCTACCCCTCTTATGCTAATGTATTTTTTTAAAAAGCCTTTCCAGTTTATTTCTAATTTTATGTCATCAGTAACAGAAGAATCCTAAAGCCATTGAGATTTCAGTTGTCATTCTCTTCATGCATTGTTTAGGATTTGACCTTTCCCAACATTTTCTTAACTTGTAAGATTTCTGTTGAGCGTCTGCAGCGTCGACCATCATCTGTCATCAAAGTGGGTTTCTTGTTAGTAGATATCACTGTGATGGACCTGTGCTTTTGGAAAAGGAGCTTGAAACTTTGTTTTTAACTGTGGAAAAGTGGCGTTTTCTTGCTCCTCTGTAGCATTAATAAGCACAGTGTTAGTCTGTAATAGCATCTGAAACCATTTTGTAACCTTTAAATGCATTGCCAGACACACGTGTTCCGTCCTGGCAGAAAGTAAGGAGCCCAGCTTTATCCTGACCCTGTTAGGGGAACCTGTAAATACACACGTCAGTAGTAGTTGGGCTTAGGGTTGCTGCTGCTGTTAAACCCGGCATCATAAACCTGCTCTTTTTGCTTAGTAAACCACATCGTGGGTGTATTCCTGAATACATTATTTTTTTTTTGAAAAGTTTTTTAAAATACACTTTACATTTCCTTTTAGTCCCCACCACCCTCCACCAGCCTTCAGAGGCTCAGATTGGGGTTAAAATACTTTTTCGTATTATTTTAATTATTGCTCTCCCCACCCCCAGCCCCACTCCTTTCCTGTTTCCCCCTCCTCTTTTCCCCTAACGGCACTGTTCTGCAAAGCCTGCAATGATTGATATGATGGCAGTGCTGTCATTCTTTTTAACCAAAAAAAAGTCATTTTTGTTCTAGTTATTTTAATAGAGTCCCATTAAAGATGTATTGCTGACTGAAATATCGGCATGAAGGGCTCTCACTGAGCTGAGCCCAGGAATTAAGAAGTCAGGAAATCGGCTGCTGCATTGCAAGAGAGCCTTGTGTGACACCGAATCTCCTGATTGGGGAGATCATTACTGCTATTATGACTCGACTTGCGTAGGAATTTTAAATTCCATCTGAATGTCAGTAATAACCCTCTTAGCAAATTATCCTGAATAAAATCACGAAGGCATTTTATATAATAGGTGTTGAATTACTGGATAGATTTGCTAATTAAATACTCTTTGTTCTGCTGCAGTTGACATTACAGGGTAAGATCTTGAACAATTATTCTCAACAGCTGTACTTTGTTAAGGGAAAAATTAACCACAAAGTTTATTTTTTTACACTTGAAGTTGGCAGATTTTTGAAATGTGCTTGAAAAAATTCCATCATCCAATTGGTAATGAGTAGATAAATATGCAGGTGTTGCTGTGAAATCAGATAACTGCAGACTGCCTTATTAATGAATTTAGCAAGCCTTTATAGCCCTGTTTCCTAGCTGTTGGCACTTAGAAAATGATTTTCTGTCAGAACGGGGAGCTTTAATATTAGGCTTGTCAATTTGAAGTGAACTTACAAACGGACATCTTGTAATCACTGTACCTTGTGTCCAGTAGACTTTTCTTGATACTTGTGGCTTCTTTTAGAAATGAATTTCCTTAATGGGGGAAATACCCGTGATGTATATATATTTTTGTCTGTTGGCTTCCCGAACATTCATGTGGTATGGGCTTTTTAACAAGGCAACGAAATATGCTGAAAAGAAAATGAGACGTAAGGTCCTGTTTCTAGATCAAGCTGTTGCCTATTTCTGTTACTTTGGGTAAGATGGTAGAGCCTAATTTTACTCAACTGTAAAATGGGATTAATAATACTGCCCACTCCTTAGCATTAGTCATTCAGCATTTTACAAATATTCATTAATAGCCACTGTGCACCAGGACCTCTGCTAGATACTAAGAGTTTGGTAGCCCACAGGGCACCTAACAGCTGAGCCCTCCCAGTGAACAGTTTGAATCAAGGGTGGCTTTCTGGTCATCCTCGTTAGCGCTTGGGCAAGCATAAGTCTGGACAGGGCCCTCTGGTACCCACCACCCAGAAGTGCTTAGTGAAGAAGCATGAAAAGTCAGGCTCAGCCTGGTTGCGGGTCTCCTATTGAATGGACTGAAGAGTTGATGAGCTGTGGTTAAGGACCTGGAGCCTGAGATGGAGCTCAGGTCCACTGAAAAGCTACTGTTGAGGTCCCTTGGAAAGATGGTGATAAAACTACCCTCAGAAATTGGTGTCACGTCGGTTGAGAGCTATTTGGCTATCTTTATAAAAAATTTGAACCGATATAACCTTTGACCCAGTAAGTCTTATAGGAGTTTATCTTGTTACTGGCAGGTTACATGTGTATAAGGATTATTTGTTGAAGTGTGGTTATACAGGTAAAGATCAGAAACAACCTACGTGTTTATTAGTAGAGCACTAGTTAAATCATCGATTGACACTGTATAGTTGTTAAAAAAGAATAAGGCAGGTCTTTATGTGTAGATGAATAATCTCTAAGATAAAGTATTAGGGTGAAAACAAAGCAGTTATGGTATAGTCTTTATATTTTGCTTAGTTTTCTTTCTTTTTTTTTATTTTTTATTTTTTTACGCTTATTTATTTTTGAGAGAGGGAGAGAGACAGAGCATGAGTGGGGGAGGGACAGAGAAAGAGGGAGACACAGAATCGGAAGCAGGCTCCAGGCTCTGAGCGCTCAGCTCAGAGCCCGACGCGGGGCTTGAACTCATGAGATCATGACCTGAGCCGAAGTCGGACGCCTAACCGAGGGAGCCACCCAGGCGCCCCTTTTGCTTAGTTTTCTACCATTTTTTGTACAACAGATCCAACAAGAGGTTTCTGCCACCAAAGAGAAAATTGTTTTGGTAGCAGCCCTCAGATTGTGCTTGGAAATGGTTGTGAGTTGGTGGCAGGAGAGAATAGAGGCGGTTGATGGAGGATGAAGGTTGCCACTACACGTTGAAGGTACGCTCAAGGACAACATAGTAGGTTTCGTTCATGGTGTGAAAGAAGAGTAGAGGAAATTGCTTACCACTTATGTGGAGTTTCAGTGAAAGGTTGACGGATGGTGTCTGTGGTATTTTTACTTAGGTACTGGTTACCTTATAGAGCTGTCCATTGTGATGAGGAAGGCTAAGCTTAGTGTGGTGGGAGGGGCGGAGGGTGAAGAGAACTTGTGATGAGCAGTTCTGTCCTCACGATGATTAAGTTGGTTGATCTCGTTATTGCCCTCTTCCCAAAGGAATTGTCATATATTCTCCCACAATGCATTTCTCTGCAATTTAAATGTTTAAAAAAGAAGGTGAGGTGGAGGAGTGTGAATGTTTTTTAGGAGTTAACTGAATTTCAGAAAAGTAATTGGGATTACTATGAGAACCGTCACTCAACTAGCACACAGTTTTTTGAGTACCTGTTACATGTGAAGCCTGGAGTTAGGCACACACATGTGCTCTGGCCTCCAGGAGCTTGTGGACTAGTTAGGGAGGGGACAAACTGTCAACTAAAAACTTTTCAGAAGGGCATTATCATGATTATCTTAGGCCAGTGGTCCTTAGCCTGGCCTGCAACATAAATACCTGAAGAGCTTTTTCCAGAACATTGTGAGGGCCGGGTATTGGTGTTTGTCTGTTTGTTTTTATGGCTCCCCAGGTGATTCCACCGTACAGCCAGTGTTAAAACCATCGATTAGGGGCGCCCGGGTGACTCAGTCAGTTAAGGGTCCGACTTCAGCTCAGGTCATGGTCTCATGTTTTGTGAGTTCGAGCCCCAGGTTGAGCTCTGTGGTGACAGTGTGGAGCCTGCTGGGGATTCTCTCTTTTCCTCTCTCTTTGCTTCTCCCCCATTTGCTCTCTCAAACATAAATAAACGTTTAAAAAAAGAAAACCTTGATTAGCCTGATCCATATTCACCACCACCCACCACCCCCAGGACAGAGGAAGGGCTTTCTTCCCTAAGAACAAAGGACAGTGAATGCCTGAGCAAAATTAGACTGTAATAAAGGGGAGGAAACAGTGGAAATGGAAAGTCAGGGGTAGATGTGAAAGATAATTCTAAGTTCAGGGTTAATAGGGCTCTGTAATACATGTTTCCAGTTTGCAGCTATATGGGCCAATGGACAGAACTATCTACAGATATTATGTAGATGTTTGTCTTTATTCATTGAATACTTACTGAGCCCTGCCTCTGGCCTGGGCACTGTGCTAACTCCAGAGAATATGTGAAGGTCTACTCTCTGTCTTTAAGAAATTTACAGTCGAGAGAAGAAATTTAAATCTACTGTGTATATATCTTTTTCACTTTTTTTTTCATTTTGTAAGGTTATTTATTTATTTTGAGAGTGAGAGAGAGCATGATTAGAGGAGGGGCAGATAGAGAATCCCAAGCAAGCTCCATGCCTCCAGTGCAGAGCCCAACATGGGGCTTGATCTCACAACCGTGAGATCATGACCCAAGCAAAAATCAAGAGTCTGGATGCTTAACCAACTGAGCCACCCAGGCTCCCCCCCTCTTTTTCCACTAATTTTTAACATTCTGGGTAAGAATTGCCAGATTTGAAATGCTCTGTGAAGCTTTTTTTTTTTAAGCCACATAGTTATATTTAAATATTAATAATGAGAATTAGTTTACCTCTTTGCCTTATCATAATGGGATGTTTTTATTACACGTGTTTATTAAAGATAGAACTTGAGTAGATTTTTACAGTAGATCTACTTACATATCTCTGGCTGTGAATCAGCATAGAGGCCACCTTACTTTTAGATTATGTTGATATTACTGTTATTTTGAGGGTTGTGGTTGGAAAACCATCAAGAGCTTTAAAATATATGACCAGTCATTGGGATATTTATCTCTGTGTACTTATGTTTATGGTTTTGTAACTATGTTATGTACTAATCTTGACTTTTTATTTCATTTAGATTTTGATGCATACAAAAGAGATGGTGCAGAAGGTAATGCTGAGCATTTTCATCATACATTGACTCTTAAATATCATACCTGGTGACGTTTTTGTATTCAAGGAAAATTGTAACCCAAACAGACTGGAAATGGCTTCTTAGGATGCCTAGTTTACGTTTATAATCCCTGCTAATGGATTATAGCTTTTTTCTTTTACTAACACTGATATGATCTAGGCGCTGCTTGAAGCCTATATGTGAGTGTTTCAAGCAAATTAGTAACAGTGCTAATTAGAGTTTACTTCCAGGCCTTTATACTGTATGTGCTGTAGTGTTGTTTGTTATGATTGATTTTTTTTTGGCACTCTTCGTATTCTCCTAAATACTGTTTGAAACTGTTACAAATTTCATATGGATTTGTGCCCCTGCATTTTAAAAACCCATTATGTTTCTGCTTTATAAATCGCTGTGACCACTAAGCTCATGATACAGTGGATAGATATAGACACCCCCCCTTCCTAGTCTCTTATCCTCCTTTATATTATTCAGTTCCACAGTTTGTTTCAGTTGAAACTAGACATTTCCCCTGCCACTCTACTGTCTGTTTTAAGAAAATTAGGTAGACTTTCTTAATGTGATAGTGGCTTTCCTTTCTAGTTTATTGGTTTATGGGTTTATTGGTTTATTGATTGTACTCAATATGGACAAGATATGGACAATATGGACATATTGACAATATGGACAAGAATAAACATAAGCTTTTGAAAAATCAGTGGAACGTGTAATTTCTGTAGTATGGGTAATCTTGAGTTTTGTTTATGCTGATCACTCTGTTTTTGTTGTTAACTTTTATAATTTTTGCTTTTTGTTAGATGAATCTTGAAGTTATTTATGGAGATACAGATTCAATTATGATAAACACCAATAGCACCAATCTGGAAGAAGTGTATAAATTGGGAAACAAGGTGATGTAATTTGATGAAATTATCTGTTTTACCTACTTTAGTGAATTCTCTTTTAACATGGAACATGTATATGTACACATGTGCTTCAGAAAATAATAAATGTAGTGCTTCTCAGCTCCTCATCTTCTTATTTTTCTTAGCTTCTAATCCAGTTGTTTGTATTAAGGGTAAAATTCAAAGGAGGGTGTTTTTTCCTTAAATGATAAATACATTTTTGCTTTGAAGAGAGTCTGGGATGTTTTCATCTTGTTTCTAAGGCTGGTGGCTGTGGTGTTCTTGTCACACCTTCGTGATGTTGGGCTTAGGCCTGGCTACAGTGATATCTCTGGGTCTTGCAAGAGGGAGGCACACTGCTTCACACCCTATGTCTACTTTCCGATAAAAGAAGAAAGCAAAAAAAAGTTTTTAATGTAAATTTAAAATATGGTCGTGTTTATACTTATCGCATTATCATGCATGAGGAGAAACGTCTCTAATAGCGTTCAGGTGGATTTTATACACTGACAGATAAGGAGAAATACCTGCCTACATACATACATACATGTACACACGTTATAATTTTTACAGGAGTACTTAAAATATATTTGAAAAGGCAAGTGGACGTTTGAAAGTAATCATTTGTTGCCCCCTTATTGCAGTCAAGGTTTCTTGAGTACTTGCTATGTTAAGATATTGTCCCAGTAACCTAGAACTAAGATATCATCTTCCAGAGTAAGAACTTCCTGCCTTTCTCCATTAATATGTGTGAAGTTTGGCCTATAGCATTCACCTGAGAGCAAGCCACACGTACTGTCCTCATGTTGCACTTCAAAAAGCTGTGTATTTTCCCTGGGTGATTGGCTGTGCCTTGATCCTATCAATAAAGAGCAGGTCATGTTTTGTTTAACATACAGGTACAGGGAGATCTTAGACATTATTTTCATAGTCAAAAGTTTTACTTGTTTCTGGCCACGTATCTACTTGTTAAACTATCTAATCTTTCTAATTTAGTAGTTTGAAGGTAAGTAAGAATGAATTTAGTTTTTATTTTTTATTATCTTTCTTAATGTTTATTTAGTTTTGAGAGAGAGGGAGACACGGAATCCGAAGTGGGCTCCAGGCTCTGAGCTGTCAGCACAGAGCCTGACACGGGGCTCGAATCCACGGACCGTGAAATCATATGAGCCGAAGTCGAATGCTTAACCGACTGAGCCACTGAAGCACCTCTGACTTTCGATTTTAGATTCAAGAAGACTATTTCATAATTTTCATAAATTTCCTGCGGCAGACCCAGCTAATTCTGTCCTTTGGTTGAGTGGGATGATATATTTATGTTATGGTGTATTTTTTTTAATCTGTTTTTGTCCCTGTGCTCTTTGAATGGTTTTGCATCATACTCAACATAATACTGTGTTCTGTATCACCTGAGTAAATGCATTCTAATCTTGTGTGCATTCAAGTTCTGTTTAGATTAACTCTTGGGAATTTGTAGCATGTTCATCTCCCTAGTGGATGTTTGAGAAGCTAGTATTAATGGTCGAAATTTTCACAGGTAAAAAGTGAAGTGAATAAGTTGTACAGATTGCTTGAAATAGACATCGATGGTGTTTTCAAGTCTCTGCTACTGCTGAAGAAAAAGAAATACGCCGCTCTGGTTGTTGAGCCAACGTCGGATGGGAATTACATCACCAAACAGGAGCTGAAAGGATTAGATATAGTTAGAAGAGATTGGTGTGATCTTGCTAAAGAAACTGGAAAGTGAGTTCGGCTTTCATGTGTGCTTTTGTTGTTTGTCTTTAAAAACTTCACATAGTGATGACGTGGACAAGATGTATGATTCTGCCAAGCGCAAGGACCCAACTTCTTTTTTACGTATTAATGCTCCTCACTTATTGGGAGTGGAATTTTCCAGGTAGATGAAAACTCAGAAGAAGCCAAATTCACTCAGTGAGAGATACTTGCTGTAAAATACATCTTAGGAGTTGTGACTCATGATGAGGGTAAACCTTCACATATTAGCTCCCTACAGAGTTGGTTTCATTGGTGTTGGCTTGTCTCTGTTTTGTTTTGCTTTCCTATTCTTACTAGAAAGTGCCTTGTGTTGTGTTCCTGAATCATCATAGAACCTCTTTAGGAGTTCTTTAGGAGGAACATAGTTGTTAAGGTGTCCCCATGTTTTGACTTAAATATTCTGGGATTCAAAGTGCACCACGGAGTGAGACTTTGTTCCCAACTGTATCTTTTGTGTATAAAGATTCTTAGGAATATCTAGAAAAAAATTCCTATCAGGTTAATTTAAGAGCTGGGTCTCAAATACCCTACGTACCTCAGAAATAATAAATGTCATGGCTGACCCCCTAGCTTTGCATCTGAGACTGGAAATGGTGATACTAAGGCCTGTTTTTCTTTTTTTTTTTTTGAGAGAGAGAGAGAGCGCGTGCGCATACATGAACGAGGAGGGACAGAGGGAGAGGGAGAGAGAGACTCTTAAGCAGGTTCCATGCCAAGCACAGAGCCTGACATGGAGCTTGATTTCATAACCATGAGACCATGACCTGAGCCAAAATCATGAGTCAGACGTTTAACCAAGTGAGCCACCCAGGCTCCCCAAGACCTCTTTTTTTTTTTTTAAAGAGTCACATTAATTTATAAAGCACCCATTAAAAAAAACCTGTATCTATATGTATTTAATGTACCATCTTTCTAGATATTCCTGTTTTCTGAACCTGCCCAATTCTGAAAATAGAACTTTTTACTTTAAAGCAAAATTTTAAATTAATCTTAATATTGCTGAATATTCACACTTTTTACTTGTTTTCCAGTCTCCCTCTTGCTTTCCACATTGGGAGATTGAGCAGTTGTTGCTTCTGCAAAACCACTCTTGATTAGGCAAAGTTGATCATCGGAGTATAGGTCACTGTTAGCCTTTTATGAAATGAAGTTTGAAATGCTTCATTGCCCCCAAATGTACCCAAAGATGAAACTACTTTGTATAGACTGTCGATTAGAGTGTTCTCTTCAGCTTTGTGTTTTCTAAGAAAAGATGCATCATAATAGAAGTAAATTTCTCTGAGTTAGAAATGTATTAGTAATTAAAGCTATACAAATGTTTTTGTCAGGGTTCTTTTTCTGACAAATTATAATGCAGCTGTCAAAGCCTTGCTCTGCATTTTCTCAGAAATGGATAAAATATTGGCTTCCTTACTCCTTTTCTTTTTCTTTTTTCCCTTTTTTTTTTTTTTTGAGGGGGTCTGGTAGAATAATAGGAAGTTTTTCAGCGATAGCATAAGGTTGGAGAACACTGAGCAATATAATGAAGCCAAAGAAAGAAAAGTTTGAAATCTTGGGTTTTTTAAAAAAATTTTGCGTAAAGAGCAACATATTTCTGCTTACCCAGTTAATGGTCATCTCAGCTTGGTGATACCAGAAATAATATCTTGCTACTTTATGGGGAAAGTCCAATTTTTTCTTTTAAAATTTTAGCCTGTGAGCAGAATATAACTGCTTGTGAATTTTGTAGCTGCATAAATGCACTTGTGGATGGAACACATACCTTTCTCAGTGTACATTTTGTGTGAAGCATTAGCTGCTGAATGAAAAAGGGTCTGTATGTTTAAGGGCAAACCTGACGTTCCAAGGTTGGTAAACCTTTCGGAGAGTTCATGTAAAAAAACAAATAGTAACGGCCTTTTGGACATTAACGCTCATGTTAGCTTTTAGTACAGCTCTTGTCCACATGTAAATCTAATGGCATTTATCTTCCTTTTCTCTCCTTTATTAATAAAGTATAATATTAAAAAAATGAATCCTTCTCTTTTTTTGCAGCTTTGTCCTTGGTCAGATTCTTTCTGATCAAAGCCGAGACACTATAGTGGAAAACATTCAGAAGAGGTTAATAGAAATTGGAGAGAATGTGCTAAATGGCAGTGTCCCAGTGAGCCAGTTTGAAATTAACAAGGTAAATGTAGCATTTATTGCTGAGCCCAGCTGCTGCCATGTGTTTTTCGCCTCCTTCAGATAGTTGAAGAACCACCTCATCCTTGCAATCGAAATAAATTCTAGCTGGTGATGAAAGCCGCTTAACAACTATCTCCCCAATGGAGCATCAGCATACCGCTTCCTCTTCCAGTTGCTGGCACTGCCCTGTCTCCATCTTTTACTTGGTGGAAGCCTTGTTTCCAGAGATTGTGTAGAGTGACCTAGTTGATGTTTAGGGAACTAGCGAGTATTACCTTCTCCATGGTCCTCGTCTTCATCTATACTTGTTTGCAAAGGACAGCCTGTAAGCTTAGAGACAGAGACAAGAGTGTGTGTGTATGTGTGACTTTCACAGAAGGGGATCCTTAGAGGTATTGTAATGAGAGGGCTTTTGTGGGACATAGTTATTTAGAATTAAGATGGCGATAGCATTTTTTGTATAGCCAGAGCACTTGTGCTTTTATTTTCTTTTTAAACTATGTAATTTAGACTCTGTGGACAGTTTTAGTTGTTGAAAATAGGGAATATTTTTTTCTTACCTAATTTGAAAAATAAAACCTTGGTTTCCAAAGTGCTGTGTAATATAAGATGTTAGTTTGCAGATCTCCTTTTTTTCCTCCATTTGAAGAGTACCCTTACATATACAGAAGCTAATTCTGCAAATACCATTTTATCCATTCTGTGATAGATTATGTTGTCAGAGCTGATAGAAAAAAAGAACTTTAATGAAAAAGAATTTGATGATGATATAAAATGGAAGAGTTAAGAGTTAAAACTCTAATGATACCTTCACGATACCTTATGTTAAGGTGATGCCTGTCATTTTTGCACATTTTCTTACTCTTGGAAATGTACTTTTACATTGAAGCGATTACAATACATATTATTTGGAAATGTGTTTTTGTTTACATTTTATTTATTTTTGAGAAAGGGAGAGAGAGCACAGGTGGGGGAAGGGCAGAGAGAGAGGGAGACACAGAATCGGAAGCAGGCTCCAGGCTCTGAGCTGTCAGCACACAGAGCCTGACATGGGGCTCCAACTCCGAACTGTGAGATCATGACCTGAGCCGAAGTCGGACGCTTAACCACCTGAGCCACCCCAGCACCCCAAGGAAATGTGTTTTTATTTAACATAAACAGATTTTGCCACATTTCTATGTTATCTTAAAAATGATCATGTTAGGGGCGCCTGGGTGGCGCAGTCGGTTAAGCGTCTGACTTCAGCCAGGTCACGATCTCGCGGTCCGTGAGTTCTTGCCCCGCGTCAGGCTCTGGGCTGATGGCTCGGAGCCTGGAGCCTGTTTCCGATTCTGTGTCTCCCTCTCTCTCTGCCCCTCCCCCGTTCATGCTCTGTCTCTCTCTGTCCCAAAAATAAATAAAAAACGTTGAAAAAAAAAAAATGATCATGTTAATTTTGTATTTCACTGATACATCTTTATTTAAAAATTTTGTCTGATTATTTACATTAGTTTTGATATTATAAATAACCAGATTGAACATCTTTCCTTCTTTATCTTTTTGCTTCTGAATGAATTATATTCTTAGTTTAGGTTCCTTGGCGTGAAATATTTGAGTCAAAAGATAGGACTATCTGGAGCACCTGGGTGGCTCAGTTGGTTGAGCATCTGACTCTTGATTTCGGCTCAGCTCGTGATCCCTGGGGCGTGGGATTGAGCCCTGTATGTCATTCTCTTTGCTGAGCATGGAGCCTGCTTTGGATTCTCTCTCTCTCTCTCTCTCTCTCTCTCTCTCTCTCTCTCTCCCTCCCTCCCTCCCTCTACCCCTTCCTCTCTGCTTCTGCCTGCTCTCTCTTTCTGAAAATAAAAAAATACAGGAATATCTATACAGCTCTTGCCACATTGCTTTGTAAAAGGGTGATAACCAATTGATTAAATAAAATGTGTGTGCCAGTGTCACACAGATTTCCTTGTATTGGTAGTAGTTCATTGGTGATAATATCATTGATAACATTTAAATAAAATAATGCTGTCACTGTGATATGAAAGTGTCTCACTTTTGGATTTAATTTGCATTTGTTGGTTTTTAGAGAAGATGAGTATTTGCTATGCATATCCTTAGGATTAGTATTTATTTTTAGATAAGCCATTTGTTCCTTACACCTTAACTGTGATGTCTTTAATGTCACAAAAAAAGAGACACTCTTTTATATACAGAAGCACAAACAACTAGAAGTAAATATTAGAAGAGGACATGTGCTTTGGCACTAGCTCTTCACTTTAAGTGATGCCATGTTCACCTGTTGGCATGGCTTTACTTGTGACATCTAAACACTGATTTCCTTTCAGATTTTGTTTGGTCTGTCTCAGAAATTTGCATGAGGAAGAGTTAAAACTGCAGTCTTGCCTTGATCACTTTTTGCATCACTTCCGCAGGTTGTATCCCTGACACTGTCTACCTTCTTAGAAACGTGGGCCCTGTATTCCAAGGAGTTCCCGGCAGGAGTTTGGAAGGCTGAATCCAAACATGACCATATTACAGGCACAATAACACTGAGCACGTGTCCCCTAGGCCATTGCACCCCCACTGTCATCTTCTCATATGAACAATGACAGTGTTACTAGTATGCCAAGAAACTGAAGTCATAGGCACACTGGCAGTGTCCAAGTTCTGATGAGCAGTCTATAGTCTTGTGATTTTTAAGTTTTTACTATTGAAATTGTTAAACTTAAAAGTAGAGAGTAGTATTATGAGTCCCCATGTATCTATCATTCAGCTGCAATAATTGTCAATTTACAGGGACATTATTATTAACCACAGTAATAGTAATAGTGTGATCAGGACTGTGCATTCATTTTTCTGTGGCAGAACTAAAATTCTAAGTCACTATCTTTATAATCTCCATTTTACTTGACATAGTGGCTGGCAAGTAACAGTTGTCCAGTGAATATTAAAAGAATTTGGTTGCTTTCTTTTTTTTTTAATTTTTTAACGTTTATTTATTATTGAGAGACAGAGCATGAATATGGGAGGGGCAGAGAGAGGGGGAGACACAGAATCTGAAGCAGACTCCAGGCTCTGAGCTGCCAGCACAGAGCCCGATGCGGGGCTCGAACTCCCAAACTGCGAGATCATGACCTGAGCTGAAGTCGGACACCCAACCGACTGAGCCACCCAGGCGCCCCTTCACTTGCTTTCTTAATCTTCCATTCATCAAACATGCACTACCTCTTATAAGCACAATGCTAGATTCGGGAATATAAAATTGAATGAGCAAGGCAAGGTCCATGTTTTCAAGATGGTGATGGTCTGTCAAAGATATATTTACTGTCCCATATTTTTATACCTTTTTAAAAATAAAACGGATTTCTGCAGTGGTGATTCAAGCACAATCAATTCTTTTTTTCCCTTTGTTTTTTTTATTTTTTATTTTTTTAATTTTTAAAATTATATTTTTTTAATTTACATCCAAATTAGTTAGCATATAGTGCAACAGTGATTTCAGGAGTAGGTTCCTTAATGCCCCTTACCCATTGAGCCTATCCCCCCTCCCACAACCCCTCTAGCAACCCTCTGTTTGTTCTCCGTATTTAAGAGTGTCTTATGTTTTGTCCACCTCCCTATTTTTATATTATTTTTGCTTCCCTTCCCTTATATGTATCTGTTCTGTGTCTTTAAGTCCTCATATGAGTGAAGTCATATATTTGTCTTTCTCTGACTGACTAATTTCACTTAGCATAATACCCTCTAGTTCCATGCACGTAGTTGCAAATGGCAAGATTCATTCTTTTTGATTGCCGAGTAATACTCCGTTGTATATATATACCATATCTTCTTTATCCATTCATCCGTCGATGGACATTTGGGCTCTTTCCATACTTTGGCTATTGTGGATAGTGCTGCTCTAAACATGGGGGTGCATGTGTCCCTTCGAAACAGCATACCTGTATCCCGTGGATAAATGCCTAGTAGTGCCATTGCTGGGTCGTAGGGTAGTTCTGGTTTTCATTTTTTGAGGAATGTCCACACTGTTTTCCAGAGCGGCTGCACCAAGCACAGTAAATTCTGATGAAAGGCCTATCTGTGTCATAGTTTTTCCTCAGTCTTGTTTACAGCAAGCTATTTATATGTCAGAGGTGATGTGTCTTGATCTCTCTGAATACTTACAATAAACATAAACAAGTTTTAAAGAAAACTTGTGAGCAGTTCACTTTTTATGTTTTATCGCTTTCAAAGGAGAGTGGAGCAGAACAGTCTATGTGACTGGTTGTGGATGATTTTATGACAGGATATCTGTTTATCTGTAGATACCGATATTTTTGTGAACTTGGGAGGGATTGAAAATAGGAGGCTAGCCTTGGGTGGAGGAGTAAAGTGGTGAGATTTACCTTTGTAGAGATTTTAGCCCTTGTTGTTGAAAGCAACGGAAAAACACTGGGTGTGATTTTCTGAATTACTGCAATCTTAGCTTAAATATATTTTATAAAGTAACACAAAGTACTTCACAGTTGATTTGTATAGCCCTAGCTAACTTGAGCCTAAACCACCAGGAAACATTTTTTTTTAAATCAAGCCTTCGAAAACTAGCTTGTAAAATCCCCAAATAGCCTCAATCTAATAATTGGAAAGTATGTCAGATGAAATTCAGAATTTCTTAACATTGCTCTGATGTATAGTCAGTTGAAGAAGATAATGGTTTTTTTTTAAGTAGAGTTATATTGATTAAGATTTCTACGCAGCATTACCCATCCAAGTCAATCAAGACTCCACATAATGCAGGTTGGAGGAGATTCAAATACGTGGAGCATTTCCTAGGCACTCTCTGGCCCTGAGTGTATGATTTACAAAGTGGACATGACATGGTTGTGTGCCGCCCTTTGGAGAACCTGCTTTATTCCTACTACAGCATTTCTCAGAGTTCCTGCTCTCAGGGCACTTGCACAGTCTTAAAATATTGAGGGCGGCAAGAGATTTTATGTGTGGTCCAAATTAATATTTACTGTTAGAAATGAAAACTGAGAAGTTTTAAAAACATTTATTTGTTTAGAAATAGCAATAAGCCCAGTATGTGATTCAAAAATAGCATTTTTCCTTGAAATAACTATGTATTTCAAAACAAAGAAAAATTAGCCAGAGGAGTGGCATCATTTTACAATTTTGCATATCTCTTCAATGTCTAGTTTGGTAGAAGACATCTGGATTCTCATATCCACTTGAATGTCCAGTCTCTTGTCGTGTGTGGTTTTGGTTGAAGTATAGGAAGAAAATCCATTTTCACACAAATATGTAGTTGGAAAAAGGAGAAATATTTCACTACTTTTTTCAGATAGTTGTAATAGATATTCTCCTTTGATTCTACACCACTATTATCTAAATGGTATTTTTAAAATTTTTTTTCATATTTTATTTGAGAGAGAGAGAATCCCAAGCGGGCTCTGCATTGTCAGCACAGAGCCTGATGCAGGGCTCGAAATCACGAACTGTGAGATCATGACCTGAGCCAAAATCAAGAGTCAGATGCTTAACCAGCTGAGCCACCCAGTCTCACCTAAGTGGTATTTTCTTAAAGGCTATTTGTAATGGGGAAATCTGAAACCTTATCAGTGAACTTTTCATAATGTCACATTAAAATCTGTTGGTCTGTGTTGTCCTTGGAATAGATACTTTACTCATGCAAAGCATTATGCATTGGCCATTTATGAAATGATAGTTCTGGCAGTTGTACAGACCTTCCAAATATTGAATGCATTTTATTGTAGATTATTCAAAATCACATTTTAAAATATTTCCTGCTATTAGCATTAGAAAAGTCTTTAAGGATAGAAAAGCTGTCAAGCTCACACACACGCAACGAGTTTTCCAGAATTCTAATTTGTGCTTAAAAGTTTGAATTTTACCTTAGGCAGTACATATTGCCACTTGTTTGTCTTCAGGTTGCAGGTTCACTCCGTTTTTTTTGAGAAATTGTCTGCTGAAGACCCAAGTTAGAATAGTAGTAGTTGGCTCATCATTCTTGTAAGGAAAAACTGTGTTCTATGAAAAAGCCAGCTAGTTTGGCTTGCAAGTCTGAACATTTGCACAAGTGCTTTCCGTCGAGTAAGCTTCATTCTTTAGTATACAGTAGACATGGCTTATGTGTAATTCTTATCTTGTCACACAAAATATTAGCCTTGTATTCAGGGTCAGGAGCTGAAAAATCTAAAACTTTTTGCTGTTTCATAAAGGACATTCATTTTTAAAATTTTTTATTTTAGAGAGAGAGTGCGTGTGTGAATGGGGTAGGGGAGAGAGAGAGAGAGAGAGAGAGCGAGCGAGCGCGCAAGCAAGAATCTCAACCAGGTTCCACGTTCAGCACGGAGCCTGACACGGGGCTCAGTCCCATGACCCTGGGATCGTGACCCATGCAGAAATCAAGAGTTGGACCCTCAACCAACTGAACGACCCAGGCACCCCATTAAGGACATTCTCAAGTGAAACTGGTTTCTTTCGCTTTTTCTTTCTTCTTTTTTCCTCTTCTTTTTTTTTCTTTTGAGAACGCTGAGCGCGTGGTGGCAAAGAATACCAGGAATGGTGCCACACTTTGGTGTGGCAGCCCCCGTTCATGTTTATGAGGCATCAGGATCTTTACCTACCACTGCTTCTGCATTACCAGTGCCAACAGTATTGTTAGAAGAATAATTTTGACCTCTCACCTTCCTAAAAGGGTGCCCGGAACCCCCACAGGTCTGCAGAGCACATTTAGGTGATGTAGTCATGCGGCGCCCTGTTCCCTGCCCTTCCTCTTGTCTTTTGATACCCACCACAGGGCTAGATCCCTTCCTTCTCCCCTTTGTGCATGCTGAGTTCTAGTCCAGTAGACTGTATTCTGTGTCACCTCTTCTTTGAATTTTTGCTTTTATCTCTGCCCAGAATGTTCTTGCTCTTGTCACCTTGTCTTAAAATCCTGTTTTTCTTCACATGCCAGCTCAAGTTTTTTCTCCTATGATTTCTGTTCTCAGATGATAGTGATCTTTGCCTCTAAACTCTCTCCCTAACACTTTGCTCCACATCTCCCTTAGGGCACATGTAGCTTATTTTTGAGGTTTCATTCGGGGAATGGGGAATCTTCTAATAGCAGATGACTTAGAACCAGTGACCGTCTTACTCATCTCTCAGTACTTTACAGTGCTTGAACTTAGTTAATTATTGCAGAGTGAGCAAAATCATTTATTCTGCAAACCTTGGGTTGCCCTTGCACGCCAAGAACGGTCGTGAGCATTGTGGATGCAGCAGCAAGCAAGGCTGACCTGTTCCTGCCCTCGTGGGGCCGACTTTGTGCTTGCAGCTCACTCATTCTGCCTTTCTGGAGCTGAAAGTGAGTGTTAAGTCCACCGATTTCTGGCACCTTTGAGATTTATGTAGGCTAGAGAAGCCTTTGGGAAACACCGTTCAGTCAGAGTAACTGCTCTGCATCAGTCCTTACTAACCAGTTAATTCAGGGAGAGAACTGCAAACATGAGGAGAAACTCTAAAGGCTTCACAGGAAACTGAATTTATAGTCTTAGTTTTTTATAGCCAAGTATTACATGCCATGGCCCATAAACTTGTATTTCTTTTTTGCCAGAGTTCCATTTGGTCATATTAGTTACTCAATGAAGGAGGGAGGAGTCTTGTGGATGGAATGTGTATGGACTGTGGCACTGTTTTCTACATGCAGCTTCTGTCCATCTTATGTTTCTGTGGCTGATAGAATTCTAGGAAAGATGTATTTAGTGTCTATCTGTGTGAGAAGGGTTTTATTTTAAACCGTGGGGCTTTTTGTTTCCTCTTTTCCTCTTTTAGGCATTGACCAAGGATCCCCAGGATTACCCTGATAAGAAAAGCCTACCTCATGTACATGTTGCCCTCTGGATAAATTCTCAAGGAGGCAGAAAGGTGAAAGCTGGAGATACCGTGTCGTATGTCATCTGTCAGGTAAAATTGTAGTAATTAATAAGACTCCCAGACCTCTTAACCTATAGTAAACTTCAGATCACCACAGTGTCTTACTTCGTGCTCTTCCAAACAATTGGTCCTGTAAAGAGATGGGTTAGTCTGGTTGGTTTTATAATATTTGAAGCCTTAGTCAGAGGTCTGAGGCATGTTATTAAAATTTTCCTAAAGCATTTAAGACCAGTGTCCTGGTTCACTTGAAATTATCTTGGTGAGACAGATGCATGACAGTGGTTGCTGTTTCACCCCTAAACTGACTTGAGTGATAATGTGTGTAAGTTTGGTCACATGTCCAGCAGGAGTCTGTTATTCCTTTTGCCATAGTTTCCATTAGGAATACTGTCAGGATAAGAGAGCGGATGCATGTTTCCCTAGCCTGTGTTCGAATAGTCCCTTGAAAAAAGTGTGAAGTACTTGGTAATATGGAGAAAAGTGATGGATCCTAAAAACATTCCCTAGGAAGAAAACACAAATTATCTAACCACTTTGGGGTCTTTTCTTTATTTTGAGTGGCGGTGGCCTAGAACCCACCTCCTTGCCTTCTCCCTCTTCCATGAGGCACCTCTGAGGAACCTCTGACCCCTCTGGAACACAAGTTTACACCACTAACCAGTTTCTTTGGAGAGGAGCATGCCTTTAACAGGGATGGGGAAAGATGGTAGGACAGAAGAGTAGTTTTTTTCTTTGAACGCACTTAACTCCAGTTGGAGCAAAGGAGAGGTCTCATCTCTTTCTCCTATTAAAAAAAAAGTCACAGCCTCTATCCAAATTCTTTAAAATTAATTGTGGTGTGGTATACTTATCAAAAGGCATAATTGATCTGTGTAAGGCTTTGTTTTTAATTAACTATTGCGTTCTGTCATTACAGTGGAAAAAATGAGATAAGCCTTGAACTTCATTGCATTATGATTGATCTTTGTCAAACTACAGTCAGTGTGTTTTTAAAACATTATAGAGTCTTTTCAGAATTTAAAAATTAGCTGCTAATATCTGCTCGGTATCACAGATGACGTACATAACAAATGATTTAAGTACATGGACAGGAATCAGCACTTGACTCTGTCTCCCTCCTAGGGTTACCCTTGATTAAGAACTGTTACAGAAAGCCAATTCCTGCAGGAAAATATTTCCATAAATGTCTGACTCGCTCAATCCCTTAATGTGCTTTGCATATTGCCTCTGACAAGTCTCATCTCAAAAAAACAATTTTCATATTATGCAAATAAAGATTTTGGTAAATAGGCTAGTTTTGTTTCACTTATGATTTCACATACATGGAAAAGCTCTTAGATTATTAGTGACAGGAACAGATGGCAATGCAGCTTTGAAAATCATATAGGTTCTGAGAAATGACCTCTAATAATGAAATCCAGCCAAAATTATGTTTTGGCTAAACCTGGAGTGGAGATGTGTGGTAGTGTGATCGATGTATTTAGAAGTCCGGGTTATGTTCCTTGATGTCTAGATATTAGGTCTTAAGCTTGCTTTTTCTCGGGTCTTACTGAGCTGGAAAAGCTCAAAAAATGCTGACGCTGATATAGTGCGATAAATCCATTTTGATGTATTGTCAATATTTCCCCCATCCACTGGTGCTGGGCCTTAACTTACTTGTTAAAACTACAGTTCATGTTTCTTTTTATGAAGCCTTCTCATTGTATCCCAGGAAAAGCTGCAGGACTTGGATTCGCCTCTATCCCCTGGCAGTGGGGCAAGCCCGCTTTGAGGATGTTTGTGCGCCAGAGTTGCCTACCTCTTTTGCTTTTAGGGACTCACACTATTCTGTTTCCAAACACAACCATCTATGTAGAATCTCTTTTTGATATTTTGAAGAGTACTTTACTGCTCTCAGCAAAGGTGTCCTCTGCAAATAGTCTGTCTCCTAGACAGGTTCCGTTTTGTTTAAAATTTCTAATTAAAATTCGACTATAGTACTCTATTGATAATTCACTCAGACTATAAATTCAGATGAGTTCAGAGAGTAATGTTTTTGGTGTCTGATTTATATTGTAGTTCATCGACTTGTAAAGCCTACATGAATTATTTGCTGAGATCTTAAATCAACTTCCACTTAATGGTTAAGTTTTAAATCCTTAATTATTTAACTTTCATTACACCTAATTTCCATAAGGCATGCCTTTAACATAATTGTTTTAAGGGGCCCCCTTGTACACCCATTTAAATAACTTTTTTCCATTAGTTTCCTTCTAAAGATGACAACATAGTTTTGAATGAATTGATTGCACCTGGTTGTCTCTGTGAAGTATGTACTTTGTGAACTTTGTGAATTACTACGTAGGCACTTAATGCAGGACGAACATTGTTAATCAGTTTTTAAAGCGTATGCCGTGTGTTACTGCATATACCGTGGGATCTTGCTAGGTTGGAGAATTAGGTCTGTGAGGGATATATCTTATGTCACGGCCTGAATGTTTTTCCAACACAACATAGCAAAACCTGTCTTACCAATTCTTTTGAATTTAGTCATGTTTGGGCTCAGATTTTTTAAATAGAGCAAGAACTATGATTGTGTTGGGGCACCTGGGTGGCTCAGTCAGTGAAGCATCTGATCCTTGTTATCAACTCAGGTCTTGATCTCAGGTTGTGACTTCAAGCTCCCCGCATTGGGCTCCGTGCTAGAAAAGAAAAAAAAAAGAAATCTATTTGTGTCAGTGTGAAAACTGGTCTTTTGTGTGGTTATTTAAAATAAAAACTTTCTTGAGGATATGCTTAGAAATTTTCAACTGCTTTTTTAAAAACTTGCCTTACTCTGAGAATATCTTCTAATATATTGGAAAGTAACTCACGTGCCTTCAAAAAAAATTTGCCTCTACAATTTGATTTTTATTTACCATTAAAAAGTAGTTAACATTGTTGTAATCTTAAGAACAGACTAGATTTTTTTTTTGTTCATTTATTTATTTTGAGAGAGAGAGAGAGAGAGAGAGAGCGAGAGAGCACGAGCAGGGGGAGGGGCAGAGAGACGGAGGGAGGGAGAGAATCCCAAGCAGACTCCGTGTTGTCAGCACACAGCCTGATGCAGGGCTCAGTCTCACAAACCGCAAGATCATGACCTGAGCCAAAACTAAGAGCTGGATGTTTAACCAATTGAGCCACCTAGGCGCCCGAAGGACAGACAAGTTTTTAAAAAAAAAAAAAAAAGAATTCTCTAAATTAATCAAGTTTCAGGTGTGTGTTAACAAAGTCAGTCTCAATACAGGTGTGGTGCATAGAGACGCTGCCCAGGGATTTTTCACACCGTTTTTGTCCTTAACTGTCATCTTACCCTCCTCTCATGATTCAGACTTCTCAAAGGGCAACAATTAAAGTTGATGAATTCTGCCTAATTTGTTTTTACCATGTTGTGAACTCCTGAAAAATAACTAAATGGCAAGTTTTTCAATCCAGGGTTTGCTTTCTTTCTAGGTGTTTCATTATATCCCAGACCAGGTAGGACCTAGTTGATAAATATCTCCGTTTGTTTCCCTCAGGAGCCTTGCCAGATAAAGAGGCCTCTGCCTCCAGTCTGGTGAAGACAGTGGCGTGCAAGTAGCCTCTTCTTGGGTTGGGTTCTGAGAAGGGGCTGAGTGTAGCAGGAATGAAAGAATAGGGTTCATGTTATCTATTTGGCAGAGCAGCTGAGCATTGTGAATAGTTAAAATTGACTTGTCTGATGGGGCGCCTGGGTGGCTCAGTCTGTTCAGCGGCCAACTTCGGCTCAGGTCATGATCTCACAGTGTGTGAGTTTGAGCCCCACATCAGGCTCTTGTGCTGGCACCTCGGAGCCTGCTTCGGATTCTTTGTCTCTCTCTCTCTGCCCCTCCCCCCCCCCCCGTCTCTCTCTCGAAAATAAACAAACATTTAAAAAAATTGACTAGTCTGAATGTAAAATTCTGTTGTTGACAAGAGGAGGTATGGAGCAAATTGTTGGATGACTTGTAGAGTCACAGATGTTGGTGACCTCACCCACAGGGCTGTGGATCAATTATATAGAATTCCACGGCTTTTTATAAAGAGGAAACCTTTGAGGGGCCCCTGGGTGGCTCAGTTCCTTAAGAGTCCGACTTCAGCTCCCGGTATGATTTCACGGTTCGTGGGTCCAAGCCCCACACCGGGTTCTCTGCTGTCAGCACAGAGCCTTCCTCAGATCCTCTGTCTCCCTCTCTCTCTGCCCCTCCCAGCTCTTGCTCTCTCTGTCTCTCCCAAAAATAAATCAATAAACGTTTTTTGTTTTTTGTAAAAAGAGCCTTTGAAAAGATACTCTCTGACCCATCTTTCTTTCCTCAAGGAGAGCCATGTAAACAGTACGAAATGGCATGCCCTTCATTCCACCGGCCAGATACTTTGCTTCTAGAGCATTGCCATTCCACCAAGATAGCTCATTAATTTTATTCCTATTATATCTTCTATATGAGTCACTACTCTGTGGGTTTCATACTCCTTTCTTGACCGCTTGCTCATTTGTTTCTCGATACATATAGCTCCTCAAAGAAAATACTACCCCTAGGGGAGGCCTTTAAGATGAGATTATGACTAGAATCCTTGCATGAAGGGATTGAATTCACATGGTAAAAGGACCACACATGCCTTTTCTCATTACTCCTAAAAGGCCTTTCTGGTTAGATTGATAGTTAGCAAGTCTTCTCAGTGTGCTTCTGTGATATGGCAGGTGGAATTATTTAATCTAGTCATGCCATCTTGTTGGTTTCATGTTTCAACAAAAAATAGAACACAACACATGCTGGATTTACATTCTTGGACAGTGGGTGACATGTTTTCCTTGATCTTCCTACTCTTAGATACATATGAAATGTTCACCAATAGGTCAAAAGGACTTCTTGGTGTTTGTAATTGAATACATAAAATTTGAATTGTTCTCCCTCTTTGTGGCCAGGCAAGTATGTGTGATTGAATTTCTTAACAGCTACCTGTGCCGTGTCCTTTTGTAGGATGGGTCAAACCTCAGTGCGAGTCAGAGGGCCTATGCACCCGAGCAGCTACAGAAACAGGACAATTTAACCATTGACACCCAGTACTACCTGGCTCAGCAGATCCACCCGGTCGTGGCTCGGATCTGTGAGCCAATAGACGGAATCGATGCTGTCCTCATTGCAACGTGGTTAGGTAAGTGTCCCCAGCTCACATAGCCTCTTACCCGGCTGCTTATACCAGCAGCCACGGTCCTCCCTCAACTGTTGCAAGCCTTGTTTATCGGCACGGTATGTGTCGAGCGCTTCTTTGTTTATAGTTGGGTATTTATTTTTGTGGTTGGTTGATTACTCTCTGTCTCCCTTCATAGGCTGGGGAGCCCACATATTTGCTCCCTCTGTAGCCACATGCCTGCTCCACAGTAGGCACTCAGTCAGTAAATGTCGAGGGAAGAGAGGGAAGGCAGGAGAAGAGAGGAGGAGAAGATTGTAGGCATAGTTCCAGTGTCTGAGCTTACGTTGTCGTTGCTTTAATCGGTGAACTTCTATTAATAAGGAGATTGATGGTATCATGATGGGTGGTTTATCTTGTCTGTATCTCTAAATGTATTTTTGTATAAAGTGAGAGTACAAAGCCTTTTTTTAAAGAGTAAGAGTAAAAAGTTTAATTTTTAGTATACAATTCCCTGTGAGTATCCTACTCTAACTTTATTTTAAATTCTTTGAAAACCAGACTTGCTGTTACCTTCTAGGAATGAGCTGATTCCTAATTTGTCATCATCCCAGGAGGTATTGGTCAACCCCAAAACTTCTGTGTTTTGACTTTTTCCTGTGTCACCAGACTGTCATCTCTTGCTTACAGATGCATTTCGTTACTTGCTCTGACTTCATTTCTAGATGGCCAGCATGGAAAGGGTTACAGTGCTTTAAGATGTCTACTCTCTTTCCCATTGTCCGCAAAGATGAGTATTTTTAGAATACTGCCTAATAAAGTCCTTAGATGACGCCTCGCAGTCTGTAAATGAAGTCCAGGTGCCACTGACATCTCACAGTCTTTAACTCTG
This sequence comes from Lynx canadensis, assembly GCF_007474595.2. Taxonomy (NCBI): domain Eukaryota; kingdom Metazoa; phylum Chordata; class Mammalia; order Carnivora; family Felidae; genus Lynx; species Lynx canadensis. Next base: position 20,465,496 of record NC_044321.2, read on the forward strand.
GCAGTTGTAGACTCTAACTTTGGAGCTCCAACCTGTATTTTTAGCCTTATTTCTTAATCGGTATACTTAGGGTCCCCTTAATGTGGCATTGCTCATTGTGTCCCTGCTTCATGGAAAATTCTCCCCCTCTTCTCATTGAAATGTCTGACTTAAGACATGGGTGTTGACATCATCATAGGGACTTGGGTGTCCATGCTGGTTCTGTGTTTCACAAGCTCTGTGGCTTTCACAAGCCTCCAAACCTTGTTCAAAGCCTTGGTTTCTGGAATCGTAAGGCGGAGTTGCTCTGAGGGGGCAATAGGCTGATGCACAGGTGAACCTCTGCCCGGGCCTGGAGCAGAGAGGGTGCTGTTAGCAGCCACGCCCTGCGCTCCTGCCCGGCCTCTGCGTAAATGTGTCCACGGCCTCTCCAGTCCCAAAGGTTTATACGTAGTTAGTGCTCACTCTGCATGTGTGGACCCGGATGTGTGCCATCCTGCCCCTGGTGAGCATTTTCCTCAGCTTCTGCCTGCTAGCCCTGACTCCACTCTTCTGCCAGTGTCTGCTCTGGAAGTGGAAACTTATTTTTGACCTTTGCCTAAGCAGAACATAATTAGGATGATAAAATCTGCTACCCAAATCGTCGTATAATGTGTTCTCAGAGTTGAATTGTATTTGATGATGTTTATAAATCCTCAGCTGGGAGGAGGGGCATCGAAGCGCACAGTAGTTGTTAGCTTCCTTCTTTCTCATCTCCGCATTGGGTGCTGCTCTGTCGGATACCGTACTAAGTACTTTGTATATGTTATCTCATTTAATCTTTGCAAGAACCTCATGAGGGTGTGTTGTATTCGCTCCATTTTACAGAGAAGGAATCAGAGGCTCAGAGAGGTAACTAACTCGGTCTTGTCACATAGCTAGTAAGGGGACTGGCTGCATTTGGATGGGACGCAGCTCTCTGTGAACTCCAAAGCTCTTCACCGCTGCACCACCCTCTCCTACCTGTTCTTAGCTCTGAGAGGCGATGACACAGCTCTTCAGGCAGGAGTGGAGTGGTGTGGATGTGAAGGCACAGGAATTTCATCTTCTTGCGCCCTCCTCTCCCTGTTGCACCCACCAGTGGACATTCGCAGTAAAAACCCCCCAAGAAGAACCATTTTTTTGAAAGAGTAGGGCTCCCAGTTTTTCCATTAGTACCACCTCACCAAGAACCTATTCTAGAGGCTAATTGCTATCCTTTCCTTCCCTGGTGTGAAATTTCCCAGTGGCCCGGCACTGAGCAGGAGTAGATGGATGAAGTGCCCCCCTGCCCTGGCCCCGAGTGACACATAGTCAGCACCGAGCCTCGAGGGAAGGGTGGTGGAGCCTGCCTGGTGGGTAACCCGATACCCGCTCGTGCATCTCAGTACTGGTCCCAGAGGGACCCAGAAGGATTTTGTCGGTTCTGGGGTCATATTTAAGGTAGTTCTAAGTTAAACAGTGGACACATTTTGACTTGCTTAAAGACAGACTTGATCCTAATTGCCACTGCCCTTTGGTCACAGGCTCTGCCTTATGAATCCAGTTTTCGCAAATCATTTTCCAAGCCGGTAGCCCCGTGGGTCCTGTCTGCAGAGGGTTCATGTTATTACTGACCAGGCTCACTGTGCGCCCGGAGCCCTCTGTACTTGGGCACAGCTCCACCCAGCCTCCACCTCTCCTAGCCCATCACCTGCCACCTCTTGGTGCCAGGTAGCCACTCAGAGCTACTGGGAAGATGTGTGTCTTTGGTTCCCAAGGAGCTGCTGCGACTCCCCCTTTTTATCTTCCAGTGTTTATCTTGAGCCGCTTGGCAGTGGGTCTTCGGCCGAGGGCCTGTGAAGTTGTCTCCATTGTGCTGTCCCCTCGTCCTGTGCTCGTCCTCTGCTCCCACGGCAGCTCCTGTTGTTACCGGCGCTGTCCGCATCTCTGCCTGTATTAGTGAGAAACCCCCAGTCCTTTCTCTCTCCCTCTTTGCCCATAGGAGGTCCACGTGCATGAAGTGCAGGCCTGCAAATGTCATGGACCATGAAGGTCTGTAGAAAACGTGGAAGCTCCCCAGGCGGCTCTGTGCCCGCCTTTGCTCCCTGCCCTCTGCAGGAGCCATGTTCTGATCTGCATCCTTTATCCCTCCCCCGCCCCCCCAGAGAAAAATCAGGATGGCTGTTTTTCACTAGGGGATTAGAGGCCCCTGTTACCAGTTCTCCCTTAGCCTGTGGTTTTAGGGCGGAGGAGAGTGGAGGAGGTGGGGAGGTGGGGGGAAAGTAAGAGGAGTGTAAGGGGGTGCATGGTTTCTAAGAGGTGCAAGCTGTAGGCATAAAATTACTGTAATTTGTTTTTAAAATTCTAAATCTGTTTTCTTTATATGAAAAAAAACTACAGTTCGTGAACTGACAATGTTAAATAAGTTGAAGTGTACAAATGTATACATAAAATACAGGCTCTCCAACTGCCTAATCACAGACATAAAATAACTCTCTTGCTTTTAATGTAGTTTTTATCTTTGATTAATGAAATGTATTACAGTGTTGAAACTTCAGTGAAGTTTGATACTTTGTCCTTTTAGTTAGTACAAAGAAATCAGGAATAATGGCATAATTTCATTTATGAAAATTATTAAGTTCATGATTTTTTATTTTTAAGACTCTTTTGTGGAGAGCAAGTATATTTTTCCACCACCTTTTTCTTTTTCTATTGCTTTTATACTGCTTTCCTTGAAATGAAAGGCAAGCATCAAGTGTTGGTTTTATCCTGTGGCTTCACTTTGGAAATTCTCCGACTATTTCTCCCTGTCAAGATACCTCCTGAGGTCTGTCTGCTGGCATGTTGCATGGCCAGGTGTTCTGTATAGGAAGGCCATTTTAGTGCAAAGGAGAGAGGATAGTCTATTAGATGAGTGAATGAATAAGTGTGTTGAATTGAAAGAGAATAATTTGTTCTCTCTAATAACTAATGGTCCTCATTATCCCACAGTAAAATATGTATCATTTTTCTGAAACCCATGCAAGATTATTGCTATTGGGCTTAAAGAAAGCGAAATTTTACTCTTTTCCATCTGTGAACAGAAAAAAATATAGTCTTACTCTTCTTACACAATAGCCCTATGGGAAACATGGCCACAAAAACTTAGAACTCTTAGCTTTTGTTCTCCAGACCATAGGTTTTTTTTCTCTTGTTCTAATGAAATCCCTCCATAGTCTGTAGAGGAAATATTCACAGTATGCTACAACATCCACATAGTCTTCTGTACCTAAGAAAACAGGCCAGTGATAAGAGTAGTCTAAAGCTCATCCTTGAATTTCATCTTTTAATAAATTTATATTTCATGCATAAAAGTACTTAGAATTATGTAATATCTTTCCTCTAATGAGCAATAATTTGTATAATAACCGTCAAGTACATTTCTTCATGGCCATTGATCAAATTGCAGGCATGTGCCTGTCTGGGCAGTTTTGTCATTTGTCCTGAGAAACTATAGATATTTGAAGAATGAGAATTTAGAATTTAATCTCTGAAAGTAGTGTTTAAAACAAGACAACATGGTTAACCCAGTATGTTCCTGGATTCACTTGGAAAGTAAAAATTCCCTTTTAAAAAAATGACCCCATATCCCACACAGGTTACAGAAGGTAGTTTTTGTCAATAGATAGGGTCCAGTAACACCCAAGAAATGAGTGCAACAGCAGGCCAGGCAATGTCAGGGGTGCCTTTGACAGGCCTACAAAAGATGGGGGTGGGCTGGATAAAGTATAGGCGGTTGCGAGTAGAATGATGTCACCAGCAGGTGCCTCGGGTATCACTTTGTTGATCCAAGACTCTTGCCTTTTTTCACGATCAAGCTCTTAGAAGAACATACATATGTGACCATCATTTGCAAATCTTAAATATTTCCTATAACGTAATTAATAAAATTTAAAAAGTAAGATCGCACCAAAGGCAAAGTAGGTTATTATCTTGTCTGCTGATAAGAACCACCTCTTCTGGGATGGAGCGCCATTCCACCGTATCACCAGTGGGTCATGCTCCCAGCCTACCTGTGCATTCATTGGATACTTGAATGTTGAAGCCTGCTGGGCTCAGCGTCATAATGGGCACTGTGAGGGATACGAGGATGACTAGGCCATGGCTCCTTTACTCACATTATAGCCTGGGCCATTTTGTCCATTTCACCATGGTAGGGAAGACTAGTGGACAGCACAGTGCATGTCCCAAGACAGGTAAAATAAAGGATTATAGGCATTCAGGGGAAGCACAGACCACTTGTAGCTTGGGCCACTAGAGAAGAGTTGATGAAGGTCTTGGCATTTGGCATTATGGGCTATGCTTTGGAGAGGCCAGTGTGGACTCGAGATTGGTTGCCTGTTCCCACCTCTCATTAGTTCTTCCAGCCCATTGCTGAATGGCAGTGGCCCCGACCTGCACGGCAGTGACCCGTGCCATCTCAGCCACTCCACATGGCACATGAGGGCCCGCAGTGACACTGCTCACCTAAGTCAAACAAAGATCCCTGGGAACTTGGAGCCAAACTCTGAAGCATGTTTAGAATATTTGCTGGGACTGGTATTCTGGCTTTGTAATACTTGGAGTGTCCAGAGGAAGATGGGACTTTCTCTAATTTAGAAGTTAGGTCAATTTAAAAAAACTTTTTAACTTTATTGAAGAGTAATTGACAAATATAATTAAATGTATTCAAAGTGTACGAAGTGATGATTTTATATACATAGACATTGTAGAATGATTACCAAGATCAAGAGAATTAACACATCCATCACCTCATGTAGTTTCCGTAGTTAACTTTTTTCGATGTGGTGAGAACACTTAAGATACATTCTCAGCAGCTTTCACGTATATAGTGCAGTATTATTAACTATAGCTCAAGTTTTTTAAAAAGATGCATCATTTAAAAATTGTTTTAGTGTTTATTTATTTTTTGAGAGAGAACTTGTGAGCAGGGTAGGGGCAGAGAGAGAGGGAGACACGAATCCGAAGCGGGCTCTGAGCTGTCAACACAGAGCCCAACGCGGGGCTCGAACCCACGAACCATGAGATCATGACCTGAGCTGAAGTTGGACACTTAACCGACTGAGCCACCCAGGTGCCCCAAAAAGATGCATCATTTTAAAATGATACTTACCAATACTGTATAGCCTACAGAAAAATGACTAAGACATGATAAATGAAAACAGCTGAACATAGCATTAAACTTTATTAAAACTATATTAAATCTACATACATGAATAAGAGGAAAGGGTAAAGGTGGTAAATTATAGTTTCCTTATTGAAAAAGTAATATTAAAAATAAGACAGTTTTTACAAAACCAGAAGGAAAAAATGGTTAAACAATTACTAATTTCTAAAAGGTTTGCCTAGGGACCTCCGGCCTGGCTGTCCTACACCCCACCCCCCAAAATATTTACCAACATAGCTGGGGAGGAGAGGTCTTTGTTGTAGGAGCAGCAATCCTTGGTCTGTTATTTTGTGCTATTGTATTTTGCAAATATTTTTTCAGCATACACTTACCATCTTGTCTCAGGTTTAAATATAAGAAAGAAAATAGAAACACTTCTAGAGGTACACATCTCATTAAGTTAAAATTCACATTTAGAGCTATCATCGAGGGCATTAAAACAGTTGAGTGAGGTCATGAGGGTGCTGCACATCAGGATTTTTTTTCCACTTAAAATTTTGGGGATTATCTTTGCAGGACATTAAAAATCTTGCGGGTTTATTTGACCCAAAGGTTTGGATATTATTTTTTACAAAATACTCATAAGTTTTCCATTTGTCTTATTGTTGCCGTGAAAGGCAGTTTCAGGTCTGCCACTTGAAGTTGTTGATCTTGAAACTGGATCTTTAGAATTCTTAAAATGTTTTATTATGGAAAATTCTAAACGTGTTCAGTAGTAGAGAAAATGGCCTAAGAATCCGCCAGGTGCTCGTGACCCAGCTTTAGCACTCTGCAACTGTGGACAATCTTGCTCCTCTTTTCCACCTACTCCGATTATTTTGAAGTGAATTCTAGACACCATATAATTTTACCTGTAAATATTACATTTTACATTTCTACAAGATAAGGATTCCCCCTTTTCAGCATAACAACAATATTATCACTAGTAAAAAAAGAGAAAAAAGCTCACAGTTGCTTCATTCCATCAAACATCCAATAAGTGTTTGTATTCCCTAGTTGTATTAAGGATACACTTCTTTTAAAAAGTTCCATGTTTGAGAGGCGCCTGGGTGGCTCGGTTGAGTGTCTGACTCTTGATTTTGGCTCAGGTCATGATCTCACTGTTCGTGGGACTGAGCCCTGCATTGGGCTCTTCTAACGGTGCAGAGCCTGCTTGATATATTCTCTCTCTCTCTCTCTCTCTCTCTCTCTCTCTCCCCCTCTCCCTCTTTCCCTCTCTCTCCCCCTCTCCCCCCCCCCCTCTCCTCCCCTCTCCCCCCTCTCTCCCCCTCTCTCCCCCTCTTTCCCCCTCTCTCCCCCTCTCTCCCCCTCTCTCCCCCTCTCTCCTTCCCTCTCCCTCTCTCCCTCTCTCCCTCTCTCCCTCTCTCTCCTTCCCCCTCCCTCTCTCTCCCTCTTTCCCTCCCTCTCCCTCCCTCTCTCCCTCCCTCTCCCTCCTTCCCTCCCTCTCTCTCTCTGTCCCCATCCCTCTCTCCTCTCCCCCCCTTTCTCTCCCTCCCTCCCTCTCTCTCCTGCTGCCCCTCTCCCCAACTCATGTGCTCATTCTCTCTCTCTTTCAAAAATAAATAAACTTTAAAAAAGATAAAAACCTTCTTGTTTGAATTGGAATGTAATAGTCCATATGGCAGTTAATCTCTTTTTTCTTTTTCTTCTTTTTTTTTTGCAACCATCCAATTTACTTGTTAAGAAACGTGGGGTTTTTGTCCTATAGAATTTCTCTTATTCTGGAGTTTGCCGAATGCATCCTACTGGTATCTTTTAACATGTTCCTCTCTCTCCTGTATTTCCTGTAAAGTGGTAGTTAGAGCTAAAGACTTGATCATATTTCAGTTCAATTTCTTTCAGTTTTTGCTAATACTGCTTCCTAGGTGATGGTGTGTGCATCTATGAGATTAGAACCCAACATAGGCATATCATAAATATTTAGTACTCATTCTCTCACCCTTTTCGACCTGAATTTTCTTTTTTTTTTTTTTTTAACGTTTATTTATTTTGGGGACAGAGAGAGACAGAGCATGAATGGGGGAGGGGCAGAGAGAGAGGGAGACACAGAATCAGAAGCAGGCTCCAGGCTCTGAGCCATCAGCCGAGAGCCTGACACGAGGCTCGAACCCACGGACCGCGAGATTGTGACCTGAGCTGAAGTCGGACGCTTAACCGACTGAGCCACCCAGGCGCCCCCTGAATTTTCTAATAGTATAACATATATTCAGAAAAGCACACAAAACCTAACTGAACAGCATAGTCAGCCCTGAGCTCAAGAAACATATATTATTACATATATTATTACATCCTCAGAAGAAGCCCCCTCATGGCACCTCCTAGAAACTGTCTTCTACTCTCTCCAGGAAATTCTTATCCTGATTTCTGACATCGTAGATGAGTTTTTCTCGTTTTTTGGATTTGACAGAAATTGTGTCTTTGCTCTTTGTATCTGGCTACTTTCAATATTACGTTTGTTAGCTTCGTCCGTATGGTTGTACTTCGTTCCTGTGTAGTATTGCACTGTATGCACTGTATGAATATACCACACTCGTTTCAGTGCATTTGAGGGTTGTTTCCACAACTGGGCCATTATGAATAGTGCTGTATTGAGCATTCTTGCACATGTCTTCTCTTGAACACTTGCATGTGTTTCTGTTGGGTATATACTTAGGAGAATTGCTAGGTCATGGGAGGCCTCATATATGTTCAGCTTTATTTTTTTTTTTTTTTTTTTTTTAAATTTTTTTTTTTTTTTTAACGTTTATTTATTTTTGAGACAGAGACAGAGCATGAACGGGGGAGGGGCAGAGAGAGAGGGAGACACAGAATCAGAAACAGGCTCCAGGCTCTGAGCCATCAGCCCAGAGCCCGACGCGGGGCTCGAACTCACGGACCGCGAGATCGTGACCTGAGCTGAAGTCGGACGCTTAACCGACTGCGCCACCCAGGCGCCCCTATGTTCAGCTTTAGTAGGTACTACTAACTTTCCAAAGTGGTTCAACTAATGTACACTCCCTGCTCTCGGTGTATAAGTGCCCCACATTCTTACCAATACTTGGTGTTGTGTGTTTTCTCCATTTAATGTGGTGGTATAACATCGTGATCTTAATTTGCTTTTCTTTGATGACAAATGAAATTGAGCACCTGTTCACATGCTTATTGTCCATTGGACTATCTCCTTTTTGTCGGGTTCCTGGTGAGGTGTTTGTATACTTTTCTGTTGGGTTGTCTTTTTCTTACTGATTTGCAGGCATTATATGTTCTAAATATGAGTCCTTTGGAAATATACGTCACAAACCTCTCCTGTTTGGCATATGGTTTCTTTCAAGTATAACGTACATACAGTGAGATGCTGCTGTCTTAAGAGTCTCATATATTCTGTTGATCAAGACACAGAACTTTTCCATCACCCAGAACGTTGCCTTGTTTTCCTTCCCAGTCATCATCCCTCCTCACAAAAGAAACCAATCACCTGATTTGTCTTACCCTTGGCTAGTTTTACCTGTTTCAGAATTTTATATAAATGATCTTCTATAATGTATACTTACTATGTTCAGCAGCTTTCACTTAGCAGAGTAGTTTGGAGATTTACCTATCTTGTGTATAGCATCATGCATTCTTGTTTCATTGCTGAGTAGTATTCCGTGTTAGATTACACAAGTTTATTTTTTCATTCTCCTGTCAGTGGACATCTTGATTGTTTCCAGTTTCTGGTTATTTTGAATAAAGCTGCTGTGAAATTTCTTGTATAAGGCTTTTTATGGATGTAGCATTTACCTTTTAAAAATTCATTTATTTTTTCATTACTCATACTAAATACTCAGTTTGTGTATTATTCTCTAAGAAGTCCAGATACATGAACGCTTGGATTTGTGCAAAACATAAATGATGTATTTCCTAAAAGGGATTTTTAGGAAACAGTTTTACAGCAGAATTCTATTATTAGCAACTTCAGTAATTATTACCAACACCTGCTTAGGTATATCAGTTTCTCACTTTACCCATTTGGAGTTTTATTCATAAGGATTTTTTTCTTCTTCCTCGCTTGCATGGACACACATAATTGGCTTTACCGTAGTTATTTGCATTTGTGCTAATAGAGACCTTGTCTTTTGGAAGAAGAAAATTACTTGGGCCAATGCTTCAGCCTCTCAACTAAATGCCTTGACTTCAGAAGAGTTTTAAATACTCCTTGGAAATGGGGGCAGGTGAACATTCTTAAAAGCAGGTATAGCTTAAGATGTTTAGAAAGTATAGTGGTAGGAAAATTAATTTTGTGCTACATGTCATGTTGGAGGTGTGTGTGCTTAAGAATATGGCGATCTTAAGTAAAAAACAGCACTGCTGAACTCATCCACCCCAGTGCCTGTGATGTTACTTTCTATAAATACTTTTTGAAACATGAGAGCTTTGATCTTGTTGCCAAAATAATGTGAGATCCTATAAATTGTCTAATTATAAATGACAGAATTTTAATTTCATTTCACTTTCCCTTTTGTCCTCCCCATCCCACCCCCCCCCCCAAGAAAAATGGTGTGACTGTATCACTGCGAGTCACGGGATTGAATAAAAGCACACATCATTTCTGCTTGTTGCAGGGAGAACCATGGCTGTTCTTCCCCCAGATAACTCATGAGACCCAAGTAGGTTATTCTTTCCTTTACTCTGAACTGGACCAGACGTTGGAACCTGTCAGAAGCTAGGCTAATAAAAGTGGAAGTTCCTTTTCTCAAATAGAGCATGAAGTTTGTTTCTTTAAGTCACTTGTTCAGTGAAAGCTCTCAGTAGAATAGAGGAGGAATTCGGAAATCAGTTTTGCATCTCTTCCTCAAAGACGAATATGATTACTTAATGTATGGCGAGCAATTTAATATTAATTACACTGTCTATATGACACCTTTGATCATAAAGGTTTTGCTTTAATGTCATTTCTAACAAAAGTGTTGCATTTTGGAGGGACCGTAATTATAAATGCAGTTCCATGTAGCAGCTCTGTTTTGCACATTTTAAAATTCAAAACCTACCTCTAGGTGGCAGCACCAGATACTTTTTTTTTCCTGTTTCACGTCAGCCTTCATGAGTTACGGTATAAGCAGTGAAACTTTTAAGTCTCCTGAAACTTTGAAATAAGTTGCTTGTTGACAATTCTGTGAGGATTTGGAGAAATTAATCCATATGTTGATTAAGTTTGGGGCTTGTTGAAGCCTAGATTTTGACCTTTAAAAGAAAGATTCCAGCAGCAGTGATCCTTATTTTTTAACATGACATGTTTTCATAATAAGATTTAATTTTGCCGTCTCTAATTTGCCTGTTGAACTTAAAGTTGTCCACTCAAGAAAATCACTTTTTTATGACATTTTTATATCCAAGTAACTTCTACAAGGATCATTATACACCTACTATGTTAAGGTAATTACCGTGCCCTCTCCTTTTACATTTTTAAAACATAGCAATGTTCTATGACCGAGAATGCTGAGATGAAGCCCCTTCTCTTGAAAAAAGTCAGCATGGGAATAAATCTGAAGTAATTAGCCATGCCACTTGGCTTTGTTATTGCCACGGGGAGATAAGGAATTGGACATTTAAAGTAGAGATTTCAGGGCGCCTTGGTGGCTCAGGCGGTTGAGCGTCCCACTCTTAGTATCGGCTCAGGTCACTAGCCCAGGTCATGGGATTGAGTCCCGCATCGGGTTCCATGCTGAGCGTGAGCCTGTTTGGGATTCTCTTTCCCTCTGCCACTGTCCCCGACTCGTGCATGCTCTCAATCTCTTTCTAAAATTAAATTAAATTAAGTTAAATTAAATGAAGCCTAGGGAGACCTTTCCCTGCTTCCTTGCTGCAGGTTGGCCGTTTCTGTGCATGTGCGAGACCAGTGTTGTTTCATTCCTTGATTTTTGGATTGTGAAAGAAGCCTGCTGTTGAGAAAACCTGTCTTTATTGTTTGTCCTTTTCCTTTCTTTTTGAATGGTATTGGTCTGAGAAATTGATACATGATGATACCATGAGAGAAAAGGTGAAGTTCCTTTCTCATATTTGTTGATGAAGCAAGAGTTTATGTGAATACATTTGGATTCACAAATAGAGTGTAAGGAATTTACAACAGTTAGCATTCAGTTCAGAGAAGAAATGGCCTCATTCCCAGGCATTGTCTTTCATTTTCTCGCTCCTCCTTGTCTTTAAATGGCAAGGTATATCTTCCCTCACTCTTCACTAATTTGCTGTTTTTCTTAGGGGTTAATTTGTAAAATAAAAAATGTATGGTGAGTCTTGGGGCCAAGTGACCTAGGTTACAGTAATTTATGTCACTAACCAAGAATACTTTTCCAAGTGTTCTTTAAATTTTTTAATGTTTATTTATTTTTGAGAGAGAGAGAGAGAGAGAGACAGACAGAATGTGAGTGGGGAAGGGGTAGAGAGAGGGAGACACGGAATCCGAAAGCAGGCTCCAGGCTCTGAACTGTCAGCACAGAGCCCGATGCGGGGCTCAAACTCACGAACCGTGAGGTCATGACCTGAGCCAAAGTCGGACACTTAACTGACTGAGACACCCACGTGCCCCTCAAGTTGTTTTTAATGTGTACTCTTTGTTTTTATTGTACAATCAGGTTAGGAAATGCTCATTTTGATGAATTCCTACACAGAACAGCTGTTAACTTGCTATGCAGCCTGAACATGTGTTCCGTATATTTTTCCAAATACATAATCTTGAGTGAATATTGTCTAGATTAAATGATGTTCATCCACTATTTTAATTTTTCATTCATACGATATTTATTGAGTGATTATCACATGATAGGCACCACTGAAAGGGGTTTGTCCTCCAATGTCTGATTTAAACTTCAAAAGTGCCTGGTCAGTGACACTTCCTCCATTTCATAGGTGAGAAAATCGAGACTCAAAGTCCCCGTCTTACTGTTCTTTGTTCAGCGCCTCTCCACTGTGTCAGTCAGCCTCAAGTGTAGATGGCACTTGAAAACTGACCAAGTAGGATTTAAGATCTTGTCATTGAGTTCTGAATACATCTGTTTGATTATCTACCTATGCAGCAGCTGTTGATAGAGTTAAAACAGTTTTCAGGTATTTTTCAGTATTTCAACTTTTTGCTCAGTGACTTTTATATTTCTTATTTACCTTTGTGCTAAAATAAAGATGATAGCTTTCCTTGAATTTCTAAAAAACCTAGAATTCTTAGGGATTGCTGAAGGGTGATTTCAAGAAAATATTTTAGGATGCAGTGTGTATTAATTATCTTTAAGTGTAAATCCAAATAGTAGATTTTGACAGATATGCTTTGACCAAAGGGAAATTAAATTGGCCTAAAAATGTTTCTTTTCTTTAAATAGTTTGTGGAAACTGGGTAGCATAAACTATACATCAATTGAGTTCTTGTATCATTTTGATTGAAACACGGAAGGTATATTTTGTTTCAAGATCGTTGGGAACGTTTTGGCCTATAGAATGTGTAGATCCATTGTTTTTGCACATATTTTAAATTTCTGAATTCAGAACACCAAAAACCCGTGTCGCGTTTTGTCTCAGATGCTGCTACTGAATTTTAACCACTGAATTAGATTGCACCCTACATGCTGTTAACTACTGAGCCAAGATGGAATCGACCACTGCATTGAAATCAGGGTTAGCACTTGTGTCTGCACTTGAAGGAGTTGTAATAGCATAGAACTTGTTTTCCTTAATGGGATTTTTATTCTCTATTTCAGTCTTAATGGTGATACTTTGATTTTAAGAGATTTTCTTAATAACAGTGCACATTTATTTGAGATTCTCACTGGAACTTTTAAGAAGATAGTAAAACCATCCTATAGAAGTAGTTGCTTCTGAACCCAAACGTCTGGGGGCATATCTGCATTGTGTTAGTGCAGTTTACTTGTTTTATTTAATGAAGTAATCTTTTGTAAAGAGAGAAGTCAGTTGTCCATGTGATGTGAGCCTTTGTCTTGAGTTCACATGGTTGCGTATGTGTGTGCAGGAACTTAAAATCATTCCTTTGTGAGTTTTCTTCTTTGGGGTCTTTTTTGTGTACAGGAATTGAAATAATTGTTCCTTTCTAAATTTGTTCCTTTTTTTTCTTTTAACCTTAATAGGACTCGACTCCACCCAGTTTAGAGTTCATCATTACCATAAAGATGAGGAGAATGATGCCCTACTTGGTGGCCCAGCACAGCTCACAGATGAGGAGAAATACAGGGACTGTGAAAGATTCAAATGTCCGTGCCCCACGTGTGGGACAGAGAATATTTACGATAGTGTCTTCGATGGTTCGGTTAGTTGTTTCTTTCTGTTTCTTCTTTTCATTTTGTTAACCAACTAGCATAGAGGGCTTTTCTCCCCACTATATATAAATATACGAAAGGCGGGGCGGGAGGGGGAATGTTGCTTTCATGTGCTTAAAGAATTTTACCATCATCTGAATTCTGCCTTCACAACCTCATTTCTGCTTGAGAACTCTTAGTAGAATGTGCTTAAATATTGTTTTTGGCTTCGCTAGAGTACTTGTTTGGCCTTGGTTTTTAAATGGAATCTCTTAAAAATTCTAAAGTATCTTAAAGTATTTTTTATTGTAATTCCTTAATCAGTAACCTGTAATTCCCCATCCCCAGCCCCAATTTATTAAGACTTAGAGCAATATTTGCCTTTATCTTAAATCAAGTTAATGGGAACTAAGTGTTTTTGGAAAATTTTTGTTTATCTTTACACATCCCACTTGCCTCCTTTTTGACAAAGGTACTCTGATTATCTTTTCTGCTGTCTTTGCATGTCAGGCATTGAAAAAGTCACAGGGAGATATTCCTCTAAAGAAGTACTGCCAAAAAATGTATCATTGACCTTGGATCAGAACTTGAAACTTAGCCAATTTACTTGATTCAACTGCAGTGTTATACATGTACTAGCCATGGCAAATGAGTAGGCAGCAGAACTGTGTAAAACCTTGAAACTGAAAGAAAATACATCCTTTATCTAAATTAAAAGTAATTATTTTAAGTTAATTTGGACAAACAGCAGATGTTTTGCATTTTTTTGAATCAAAACAAAGCAGTCTTTGGAAGCAAGTGCAAGGAAGAGGCAGACACAGATCAGCAATACTTGCTAAATCCTTGAGTTTTGCTTCATTACAGCTGTAAATAAGATAGTTAATTGCATGGAGGCTTGACGACTTGCAGATGGGCTAGCTGTGGAAGAGCCGATGTCAAGCTCTAAAATCTCTTCCACCTGGAATTGCTTAGCGTGGCGGGTAGGGTTATGTACCAGATTGGAGCAGGAAACCAAGATGTTTAAGTATCAAGAAGGAAAACACATGCTCCAGAAACCCCAACAGTTTTCCTATATATTATATTTGCTTTGTTTTTGTTTAAAACAAAACAAAACAAGACGTTTTCTGTAACTGCTAATAGTTAATTCTTTCACATTTCTTCTTCTTGCCTTCCGTTCCCCCAAATATTTGTCATTTGAGGGGGTGGTAGAGAGGGAGGATTACAGAAATTTTAGGTGTTCTAAGCTGACAATAAGTGATTGCTTTCCATTGCAGTCCTTAATTTTTAGGCTTTCATCTTAAAATTAAGTTGCCAATGTGAAAGCAAACTAATGTCATTTAGTGCACTTGCCTTCAGGTTTGGGATGAATAAGCACACATTTAAAACTGATCAATATCTCTAAGAAGAACGTTTATTTCCAATAGTGTGACCTCACTGGCATTTTCAGAGGGAAAATTATTTTATCCGTAAAGTCTATCATTTATTGAACGTACAAAAAAGAGATTTCAGGGTTTTCCCTTCAACTGTGTGCATTCCGTTATCATGGTGGCAAAAAAGCAGGAGGTTCTTGTGACTCAGGGGATCTTTGAGAGGACAGTAGTTGAGAACATAGGATTAAAAGCTCACCAATAAAATGAATTATGGATATTGTACACCAGGACACGTGTTAGCTTTTAAGCACAAAAAACCCTTCTCTGGCCTTACAGTAACCTTTTGTGTATTTGTTCTGACTTCTGTAGGGAACTGATATAGAACCCAGCTTGTATCGTTGCAGTAACATCGATTGTAAGGCTTCACCTTTGACCTTTATGGTACAGCTGAGCAACAAATTGATCATGGACATTAGACGTTGCATTAAAAAATACTATGAAGTAAGTATCCACAATGAGTTTCTTACATATGCAACTTACTTAGGTTTGGTACTTCTTTTAAAATAAAACAGTGTGATTTTGTATTACTGGTTTTTTTATGAAACTAAAATTTTGAGATGACTTTGCAGAAAAAGTACTTGATTTTCTGTGGAACATTACATTTCTGTCACTAATGAGCAGTATTAAAAAAAAATTTTTTTTTCAACGTTTATTTATTTTTGGGACAGAGAGAGACAGAGCATGAACAGGGGAGGGGCAGAGAGAGAGGGAGACACAGAATCGGAAACAGGCTCCAGGCTCTGAGCCATCAGCCCAGAGCCTGACGCGGGGCTCGAACTCCCGGACCGCGAGATCGTGACCTGGCTGAAGTCGGACGCTTAACCGACTGTGCCACCCAGGCGCCCCATGAGCAGTATTTTAAATAATGAATGTTTACTTTCAGGAAAAATGAGAATATAATCAGGAAGTGTTTTAGTTTATTGTTACCTAAGTAAGACTAAATTAAATGGCCACTCAGATCTTTGGCCAGAAGACAAAAAAATCAGTATTGCCTGTCTTTGGCAAGTAGAATCATAACATCATGTTTGGTTATTTTAATAACTGTCTCCTAGCTAAGACTTCATGTTTATGTGGTAATCTACACCATTTCATAGCTGTGTTGTCCAAGGAAATCAAAATAAACATATTTTAACTTTAAATGCAATCTGACATTTTAAAGAGAATGGCTAATTTTTATAAACATATCGTAAGAATACTAGAGGAGTGAGCTATCTGCATTAGAAAGGCTTTTTTTTTTAATTTTTGGTTTTAACATTTCATAGGAATGAGGTTTTTTGGTCATCTAAAAATTTCTGTTACGTGAAAGCTCAGTGTAACTTTATTTAAAGAAGCTACATTGGCAAGGCATTTCCAAAAAATGCTCAGATTCTATTAGGTAAGACCCATGACTTCATCAGTATCATCCTTTACTTTCTACTTGTGTTTGTTAACATATAATACAGCATTTTCTTCTTTAAAATTGAACTCATGAAATGAAAATTCATTATTAGGTCATTAGGATGAAGAGTAGAAACATAGAGTGTAAGTGTTGTAATTTTGGAGTAGAATAATTTGTATTTGTCAAAAATACCCAAGTAGGTTTGTGTGAAGGTATTTTTAAAATAATAATTATGACTACATTTTGGGAAATCTGAA